>NW_010393751.1:2100-10651 GCF_000710305.1 Buceros rhinoceros silvestris | reverse complement strand
TATAAAAATATTTTAATCTACACTGCCATTTTATTTCAAATTGTATAACAAATATCTTGCAGATGATGATTTTCAGACAACAGTATGTACGAACTAATTAACTGATTTTTTTTTTCCCCTGTTGTGTGACAAAGAACATTTACTGAAAGCTTTGCTGGAATGATATTTTGGACAAGAGATACAGATGCCAGTTTATAGATTTTATGATATCTTCCTGCAAATGTTTCCGAATGCAAATTATTTTTCACTAAACTTGTCCTGGTGCATTTAATGAGAATGTTTGGAGGAGTGCAGATTACTTGTATGATAAACATATTGCAAGATCTGGCCAATATATGTGAGGCAATATTATATCAAACAGTGGAGATTCTATGTAAGATAGGCATATCTCTGGTCCCCTCGGGGTAATAATAATTCGAGGGTGTGTCTAATGCATCCCAGTACTTCTATTTTTGCACTCTGAAAATGTATAGGGAGACTTAGTAAGTGTGCGGTATGAGGCCTGTTTTTGTTGTTGTTGATTAGGGATCAGGCAGACAGTTTCCTTCTCCGACATCACTTTATTGCAGTTTTCAAACAGACACTTCACACTTCGTGCAAACACCAACCATAATTTCTGTCACGATTTGTTAAGATCCAACAAACCCTCCTAGGGCTACTGATGAAACTTCAGCAGTTAATATTCAAAACATGAAAATCTAGGCTTGGATTCTAATTTGCTACTGATGCAATATTAAAGCAATATATGTATAAAATATTAATGCTGTATTTGTTCTGAATTTATTTTATTTAATTTTTTACACACAGATAAAACCCTTGCGGTCTTAAAACAACATGTCTCATTTTCAAGGATGTCCTGGGGGGCAAACAGACAAGGAATATACACACAGCTTGGTAACCTGAACAATAGCATGCTAGAGGAACTGTGCTGAAAGATATACTCTTTCATGAGCAATAAGGTTTTTGCTGATAAAAATAAAAATGTTGTCTTATCTGTTTGACCAGTTGATAGGATATAATTTCTAATACTACACCCTTGAACCCATCCATAGAAGAAGAAGCCTAGAGAAAAGTTGGAGATAAGGTCCTTCACTTACTCCATCAGTATCAAGAAAAACTCAGATTTACTTTTCTGGCAGAGTCTTCCTTTTCAGTAATCAGATTAAGTTAAGCATAAGAAGTTATGTGCATGTTAATCGTGCTGATCGGGAGAGAAATTTTCTGATAATTCTGGCTTCATCTGTAATTTCATCCAAGTTTGAAAGTTTAAAACTGAAAAACCCAGTCTTACACTCGGAATTAGATTAATTAACAGTGTATTTGTACAGTTCAGAAAATGCTACATTCCTGTAAATATAATTTTTTAATGTACTTCACAAATGCGAAGATAGGATATCCTGTGCCATAAATGATGCTTGGGCACTGCCCACTTAACATTTATCATACCCAGCCCCACTGAACTCTGTCAGTTACTTAGAGATTTGGAGAGAAATAAAAAGAAACTTTGTTTATGCCTCTGTGTCCAGAGATCGGCTACACTCAGGAGCTGTAATCCAAGTAAAATTTCCAACTATCAGTGCAGTGAGGCCCTGGAACATTAGTGGTGACAAAAATAATGAACTACATTTTAAATGGAGTTTAATAGAGTTATGAAAAGGATCGTATGATGAGGCTTCCTGGAATATCAGAGGCCTGAAATTGATGATCTCCACAATCCCTCCCAGAACCATGTTCCTGAATGTGAAAGGCTTTTAGCCTTTAATATTTTAGTTGCTAACTTGAATAAAAATCCTAATACTACTTCATTTTCTTAAATTCTTTCTTTTCTTCTGAATGTAGGGGACTACGTCCTGATTTGTAGACACACCACCATAATACAGGTTATAGAATGAAATGGTTATAAAAGGCACTTTCATAATGCATAAAAGAAGGGCACTAATCTGCTCATATTCCAAACTATACGTGGTAAAAAACATCTTGAAAATTACTTGAGATCTGCATAAAATTTGCAAACTCACAGAGTAACAAAATAGCAGATGATTTTAGGATACCTTTCATACTTCTGCAAATCACTTCAGGAATTACCTTATGAATTGTTACCTGATGGTCCATTCCTGAGGTATCCAAGATACAACATCAACATTGATAACGTTCTAAGCAAAATTTCTTCCATTTGCAGTGCAAATAAGTAGATGGTTTATTTGATGTTCTTTAGCATATGGAGGAGCCTTGAGCATTCTACCCTTGGGACATTAATAGTAACAGTATTCCTTATTCATTGCAGCTAAAGGTTACTCTTATCTTCTTCTATATTTGCATCTGTTTTTCAGAAAGAGATAGCAGCTAATGAAAACACTTTTTTAAGTGGCAGATTTCATGTCCTGCTTTGCCTAAAGCTGCCTTCATGGTGGAAAATGGGGACTTTCAGAAGGAGGATTCTGAATACACATCATCTGACTTGGGCATGCTAAGCCTGAGTCAAAAGCAAGGGAGGAAAAAACAAGGAGTTAGGTCTTGACCTAATTGGAGATGAGTCATCTCAAGATTGCTATTGTAATAAAGTATTGTAATAAAATAAGAAGAAATCAGGATACACAGGTTTAACATAAAAACTGTCCTATACAAGTAGAGTTGGATCTTGCACAACAAAATAAAGAAATGAACAGTTATTTAGCCACTTGGATTAAAAGAGAACAAAAGAGAGTAGTGGTACTGAATCTGTATTGAAGTAAAAAAATCTCAGTCTGTCTGACAAAGTAAATTAATATCTTGCTTCAGTTTTCAATGAGTGTGTCAATGCTGAATCTGAAAAAGATGACAGGATCACTAATGAATTAAGAAAACACATAAGAAAATTCAAGCATCTGCAGCAGAAGCAAAGCTCTAGTAGTTAAATTAACTAAAATTACATCAGATTTCATGATGCCATTGTAGAAATCTGAGCTAGCATATGAAATTGCAAGTTCTTGTATTAAATCTTTTAAATAAATCTATCGAGTCTTAATTTGAGAAAGGGCAATGAAAATGTTCAAGGCACTGTTACAGAGTCCCCTAATTTGATTCCCATTTTATCCAAGGCAGTAGAAAAAAATGCATAAAGGGAAAGAACTTAAACAGCAAGAGTTATAACTACAGAGCTCCTCACAGAGCTCACACCACTATGTTTTGTATCACTGGTGTATCTGAAAGCTGTAATAACTCGATAACGTGGAATTAATCTGAGTGGTTGTGGTGGGTTAACTTTGGCTGGCTGCCAGATGCCCACCCAGCTGCTCTCTCACTCCCCCTCCTCAACAGGACAGAGGGAAGAAAAATCTCGTGGGTCGAGATAAAGACAGGAAGATCAGTTACCAATTACTGTCATTGTCAAAACACACTTGACTTGGGGAAAATTAACCTAATTTATTATTAATTAAAAATACAGTTAGGTCATGAGTGAACAAAGGCAAACCTAAAATGCCTACTGCATCTCACCTCCATCTTACAATAGTAAATATCTAAAGATAGAGAAATCAAGTCAAATCTGGTGCCACAGTAAATACTGTTACTTTTTAAATGCCAATTCTGCTCTCTGTTTTGTTGCTGTTTAAAATAAATGCTTCTTGTTGCAAACATACAGTTTTGAAAATATATATTTGCTCAATGCCTTATTTTGTTAAGCCTTGCAAGAAAAGCTGCAAAATTCCCGTGAACAGGGACTTTGTCTTTCCGGATTTTTCTGATACACATTACATACCTTAAGCATTGTACAAAGATAATAAACATAGCCCTAGCTAGAAATAGGAAGATCCCAGAAAAGAGTTTTAATCTTCTAAAACATGTAACAAGAAAGATATGTTCACCATTCAAATCTTAAAAAAAAAATTACCCTTATATTTAAAGCTAGAGTATGTTTGAATACTGAAAACAAACATCACACCTTTTAATAAATTGTCCTGAGTGATGATAATAATAAATAATTTTGAGTCATCTGAGAAGAAATAATATAAGTGAGTTTATAACAAACACTCAAGAACTACTGAGGCTACATTTAAGCACTGATAATTACTGTACTGAATTAGTACAAGTCTTTAGAAAGATGTATTCACAGAGGGGAAAAATTGTTAAATTATTTATTTCTTCACTAGATTTTTGTTTCAGTAACCTTACTTTCTGTTGTGATGTGCGTGTACACAATTTTTGTTGGCATGGTTTAGAAGATTAACAATTGGCCAGGAAAAAGGTCAATAAATCAATAGCAATTGTTATGATAACAAGAAGTGGGACACCGTGGAATGGCAGTTGTAGCATTATGCATTACTAGAGCCATGACTTGTTTGGGTCTGTTAAGCTAGTATTTATCTATGATTACATAGGGAATTTTGTCATAGAGATGGAAGCTGGCAATTACGATCTAATAATCAACTTGCTATTCCATAAAGATGTATTAAAGGTAAAAAGAATCAATCTATAACTTTGCACAGTTGCAAATACCTCTACAAACAATACTGATGTGTCTTTTTCAATTGTCACATAATAAATGAAACTTATAATAATATAGATCAATGTGTAGTAATAGGGAATTGGTATGAGTGTGTAAGGCAAACTCAGCATTCCTGAAACCTGTTTGTACTGTTTTTGACTGGGATAGAGTTAACTTTCTTCCCAGTAGCTGGTATGGGGCTGAGTGTGGATTTGTGCTGGAAACAGCGCTGGTAACACAGGGGTGTTTTCATCACTGCTGAGCAGCGCTTATATAGACGCAGACTTTTTTGCCTCTTACACCACCCCACCAGCAAGCAGGCTAGGGGTTCACAAGAAGTTGGGAGGGGACAGAGCTGGGACAGCTGACCCTAATTGACGAAAGGGGTATTCCAGATCATATGGTGTCATGCTCAGCATATAGAGCTGGGAGAAGAAGAAGGAAATGGATGACGATTGAGTGATGGCATTTCTCTTCAGAAGGAACCATTACCCATGATGGAGCCCTGCTTTCCGGAAGAAGGTTGCCAATGGGAAGTGGTGAATGAATTCCTTGTTTCATTTTTGCTTGCACGCTTACTTATTACAAGGCTGAATATGCAATTGCTGTTCATAAAATCCCAGAATACCACAAATACGTCTCTTTCAATGAAACTTAAGCAGAAAGAAAATAATGGGGTTTTTGCACAGCAAGTAGTAAACTCCAGAACCTCCTGACACAGGTGGTTGTGGAGGCAGAGAGATCCCGCACATGCAAAATGGAATTAAACAAATGCATGGACCGCAGATTCGTGAGAAAATAGTAAGGTACTGTCTAGGGATATAAAACAACTAACGAAGCAACTGTGGATGCTGGGAATATGCGAGGGAAATGCACTCCAAAGAGCAACAGGGTTTGTGCTCTCTACATAAATAGCCTCTTGTATTGCCACTGCGGGAAATTAATACTGACTAAATTAATTAATATGAATAAAGGGCAGTTCTTGCATTCTTAGCCACGTGTTTTTTATATTTCATAACTGATTGGCTTATCTGTCCTTGCTCAGTTAAGCAAACAAATATGTTATTGTCATCTCTAACTGGACTTTAAACTGGATCTTTGGCCTTTGGCCTCCTCCTCTGGGCCTTCTGGACCTTGCCTTGAGGCCCCGGTTCTGATGTGGGAACACTTCAAGATTTTGGGGAAAATGCAGTCTAATCCCTTCATCTTTTCCCCTCAAACCTTTTACGTTTTGAAATTTGTCAGAAGTCTAGGCTTCACAGACATGGAAGGTATGCACAGAGATACAAATTGTAAACGAGATAAAACTTGTTATGCAAAGACACTTTCTGGTGTCAAACAGACATTTTCCATAAATTTTGAATGAGGTTTCCAGATGAATACCATTAGTTATGAAAAATGTGATCAAAGAGAAAAGGGAGAGAATTTCCTCATTTTCTCCTTTACCTATTTTTCACATAATCTAAGGTTAATTATTTTGCATCTTCATCTCATTTTAAAGTTTTCAGAAGTTACCTGTTACCTGCTAAGATCTGCAATATCACAAGTCATTTTGGAGGGTAAATCATAGTACAAACAAAAACATTGATGATGTTTTTATGCACACAAAAGAATCTGGCAGAAGAAAATATTAAGACTTGGAAAGTTTTCATGTGAAAAGTAAGGTTTAGATAGGAGGCTTGAGACCATAATATCATTTCAGTAACATACCACAGTACTATCATTACTTTCCACTCACCATGAAACTCTTTTTCCCCTTGCTGGATGTAACCAGCCTTGTGGTTGCACCATGTAGTAAGGTGGAGAGAAATCCGCCACACGCAAAAAACCTCGTACCCAACTTGTCATTTAACTTTTCTTTATCTTCCCAGTGAGACATTAGTTCTCTGCTCCTTTTTTGTGTGCACTAAAAGTCATAAGGTCTAATCATACTCCAGAGGCCCATAAAGCATTCTCAGTTTGCTTTCCAGAGTGTTTAGGTTGAGAATGTGTACAAAAGTTTGCAGAGATTTTTGCATCAAAATCATCAATGAAAAGACTGGCTCCAGCACTAGTTTCTGGAAGACTCCTTTCAGCACAATACCCTTCCTTTTAGAACAGTTGATCTTCTATTTGCTTGTTTTCTAACTACCTATTCCACTTTAAAACTCTTGTATTAACTCCCATCCTTACCATCGTAGCAAATAATTTTGAAAGTGGCACTGTACCAAAAGCTGTTCTGAAGTCATGACAGATTAGATCTGCTGCGTCTCCCTTGTCTGGAAAATCAGTTCTTTTATCAAGAAAGCTATTGAGCTAGTCTGGCATGATCTGCTTTTGGTGAACCCAAGATGCATTTCATACCATTTTCCATCTACTTCTTTTCCTAGTTATTAATAGAAAGTTCCATTGACCATGATCTGCACCTTAATTAGTTTCACAGTTAACTGTCTCACACCTTGAAGTATACCTAAGAACACACCTGCTGATAGTGTAAATATACAGCATTTTTCTTTGACTGTAATAAAGTATATCTTGAATATGACAGAGTGCTTGTGACTCGTTACTTACAGTTATACATGAGGAGGTGTTGGCTGCACTGACTGTGAATTTTTTCTCATTAGGGAGATAAATTAACATCTACCTTCATAGCAGTGTCAGCTGGCATGACACTTGCTGTCCCTGTAAACGCGCTGCTCAGAAAGCACAAGAAGAAGTTTCTTCAATTACGGTACGAAAGAATCACTTAGGCTTGAAACATGTAACCGAGGCATGGTCTGGTATAGGTCAGGTAACTAATCCAAGACTGTCATACCCAACACTTGGGATCCAGTCTAGAGCATTCCTGTTACTTTTCCAGGCCAGGAATAGGCTGCCACAACATTTCGTTTCTCAAAGGATACGTCCTATTGACTATCGATGGCAGGCTATGGCGCCGAGAGAGGTACTCCCTGACTTTTTGCCTCAGTCTTAAGTGGCAAATGTTCCAGCCACACCACCCAAGGAGAAGAGCAATTCAGGTAGCAAAGTATAGTTGCCTCATAAATTTTAGACTATCAAGGGTATCCTGATTGGCCTCTAGGAACTGTTGTTCTGAAAGATGCAGAGGCCCATAGATCTTGTGTCACATGTACTACCTTGTGCGCATGTCCTCAATGCCACAGTGAGCTTGTATGTATGGCCACCAGGATAATTACAGAAACATGACACATTCCAAATAAATTATAAAAAGAAAATATAATTAATACAATGCAGTCACACATATTGCTAATACTTAGTATACAAACCTTTAGAATAGGCATTTTTATAGGTCAAGTCATGGAAATGGACATAATTTTTTTGTTTATTTCTGAAAGACCTCACACAAATTTTTAACATAGTCTTAAACAAGATACTAAGAAACTCTGATCTATTTGCAATGGGTAACAGTAACAACTGGCACTATTGCTGTCATGCTATCATGAAAAAAAACCAACCAAGAATATTCTTAAAAGGCAAATATGAAAGAAAATAAATATTCTTAAAATCCTGTCAGACTTTTAACGAAAAGGACCTCCATTTCAGAAAAGCTATATGCCATTTTTGAGTCATTCTTTTGGGGATATTAATAGCAAAGACATCCATGTCGATCTCAATTGCCATTTCAGGGTACATAATAGAAGGAATTTTAATTAGGAATAAGAGCTATGCTAGCTGGTAATTTTGAAAGAGAATGTATGTTTAATTTTATGTCTGTACTTTATCCCTTTTTATATGAAATGCTTAAGTGCCCATTTTAAATAGCATTATTTTTCTGAATAGAAATCTTATTATTTTACATCAAGAGACAAATCTTCAGATGCTCTGACTACATCTAACTTTCCTAAAATAAAGGAAGCTACATTCAACTTGAAAGACCCACCTTTGGTCTGGAAACAAACAAGAGAACAAAATAACTTTTTTTTTCCAATCTCTTTTATTTGTATTGCAATTTAATTAAAATAATTGCAAATAGGCTGTTCCATAATGAATTTGAGACTGGTCAGTTATATCCATGATATTATAAAGTTCTGAGTTATTTTTTATTCTCTCCCCTTTCCCTTCCCCTTCCCCTTCCCCTTCCCCTTCCCC
>NW_010393751.1:642-2029 GCF_000710305.1 Buceros rhinoceros silvestris | reverse complement strand
TCTCCCCTTTCCCTTCCCCTTCCCCTTCCCCTTCCCCTTTTCCTTCCCCTTCTCCTTCCCCTTTTCCTTCCCTTTTTTTCCCTTTGAAACACTTCCATTTGAAAAACAGAGGAAGTGTTCAATTGTCACAAGAAATTAGACTTAATATATTATACTGCAATGTTTCTGTATCTGATTTTCCTGACACCATTTACTGTAGAGTCCTTTGAATTGATGTCAAAGAAAATCGCACAAAGTCAGTGTCCTCTAAAACTCAGCAAAGGTAGGAAACAGGCCGTATGAGGCATACTAAATTACCATGCTCATCACCTTAGAAATCCTGATTCTAATAAGACAGCGTTAGACCTTTATGGAAATGGATCAATGTTAAAAACAGCAGGGTTATGTATACATATACATACACACACTTGTACATGCATATGGATACCATACACAGGCACACTATGAACAGAAACAGTAATTTCTGTTGTCGTAAGAGTTAGTTCTGTTTTGTATTTCACTATAGTAAAACCTCAAGATTGGACCTAGCTAGTAAGCAGAAAGACAAAATAGATCATATTGGCTGAAGCAATTTTCAAATTTAAGATTCCACTTTGTTTATAGAAAGAAACTGAACTGTGCAGTAATACCTGAGATCTTCACTTCTTTCACCTTGAAGAACACATGTTACAGTATTAAAAGCAGATAATAAGTAGCTTTTATATTAATTACAGTGATTCATAAAAATATTCTGGTGAGTTAAAATACTATAACAATGATTAAAAATTATTAATATGTTATGAGAAAAAACTTACATTTTTAAATTCAACAAAAACTCTTAAGACATAGTTTTCATGACTCCATTCTTTGCAGACTGTTTATTTAAGCTATGAATCTGTGGAATCTTATAGTAATATTTAATTTTGTATGAATAGGCCTACTCTTTCCACATGAGAGTATTCATATGCATAAAAATAAGCATGTACTTAATAATACTGACTGATGAATAGAAATGACTGCTTGTGCTGGATGATGAGGTTAATGTACCCACAGAAATCTCTAGTATAAGGTAAGTGTTTATTTAAGTTGGATCTAGTTGGTCTGTTCCAGGAGGGAGGACAGACTGAACAGCAAGCACTGCTGAAATGGTAGAACCAGTAATTCAGTAGGGATTTAGCTATTTGAGATACAACAACATACTATAGAATCATAGGTTCATAGGATATTTCAGGTTGGAAGTGACCTCAAGAAGCATCTAGTCCACAATTCTCCTCAAAGCATGGTCAGTTGTGAGATCAGATCAGGTTGCTCATGTCTTTATCCAGTCAGGTCTCAACCTCCAAGGATGGAGTCTGCCCAGATCAGTTCCAGTGCTTGACTGTGTTTATGAGGAAAAAGTTTTCCCTAC
>NW_010393751.1:0-570 GCF_000710305.1 Buceros rhinoceros silvestris | reverse complement strand
CTACACCAAACCTGATCTTCAATCTTCTCTTGTTTCTGTTTATGCTGGTTACTTCTTGTTCTCCCAGTATGCAGCAAGGTAAATAGTTGACATACTTGTGCTCCTCCTGAAGTCGCTTGGTACACCTAAAGTGGTTTGGTTTTATTTTTCCTCTTTCTGTAGTTTCACTCAAGGTAAGTTCAGTCCAAATATTTCGAACACACCATCTCAGTCAAGCGAGGCGGTGAAGAGAAATCCTATGCTAATGTTACCCTTTATAATTCAAGGTAAGCCCGGATGGTATGGTAGAGACACTGTTGTATGGATATATGACCTAACTCGAAATGATACAAGATATTGGAAGCTGTGTTAGTTGCCTTAGAAATTCAGTTAATGTAATGTACTGGATTTGCTGAGAACTTGCCTTTCATGAAAGAGACAAACTGGAGAGGTCTAAATTTCATCTCTTTGTGGTCATTTTATGTATATTAGAACTGATTATTTGTATTTCCCAAAATACTAGATCTTGCTATCTTACAGAAAGCAAACTGTCTTACCCTTTTGTTAAGGGTCGAGGTCCCAAGGTAATAA
>NW_010393750.1:0-710 GCF_000710305.1 Buceros rhinoceros silvestris | reverse complement strand
GTCTTCTGTTCCCCAAAATCCCCCTTTCATTTGCAACTTTTATATTGTTTCTATATTTTTAGGTGGTGATTAAATTACTGTAGTCGTAAATTCTTTTACTCTGATTGGATAAAAATCTCTCGCTTCACATTTAAAGGTACAGGTGATAAAATACAATACCCCCAAAATCCCCTTTTCATTCACCACTTTTTATACTGTTTCTATGTTTTTAGGTGGAGTTTGAACGACTTTAGTCATAAATTCTTTTCATTCTGATTGGATTAAAAGTCTCTAGCTTCACATTTAAAGTTATAGGTGTTAAAACATAGGGCACATCATGCGCAGTGGGGAGTGGTCGCACCTTGGAGGCGGGTAGCCTTTGGGATGAAGGTGTGGTTTTGTATTACAATGACATTATAACGAGCAAAGTTCAGCTAAAGGACACGATTTCACCATCTTTGCTGGCACAGCAGTTGCGATCCATCTTTCTTGATAGCAGCTATGCGGTTTATCGTAGCAGTCCATCATTATCTTGATAATGGAGGAGGGCTGTAACACCTTCGTATTACCTCATTCTCCATTTCAGAGATACAGGACATTCTGCCTGGCCAGGGTGGGCCTTACCCATGGCAACCACATTCCATTCTTGGAATCAGGAAATTGCCTCTTAGCCTCTTCATGGCTGCTCTTTGTGTCAAGACCTAAGCTAAAATCTGAGAAGCAGTGCTTCT
>NW_010393749.1:29222-29569 GCF_000710305.1 Buceros rhinoceros silvestris | reverse complement strand
CGAGAGGAGTGGGGATGCTGGCCGGCGGCGGGGCAACGCTGCTCCCGAGAGGGCCGTTGTCAAGCCCAGCCTCAACAGCAGCAACAACAACAACGTGGAGGTGCTGTACAGCCGGGTGGTGAAGCCCCAGCACGTGCAGAAGAAGGAGCAGTCTGTGGATGAGTGCAGCTTGTCGCCTGTCTACGAGGACTTAGGAGAGATATAGCCTGCTGCCGCTCGGCAGTGCCGGCTGCTGCCCTCTGTGTGTCTTGGAGTGGCTCGGGGCTGGGGGCTGTCCTGGCTCAGGCAGAGTCCCTCTTGCTGTCAGGGCTGTGTTTCCCTGGAGGCCCTTCCTGCAGCAAGAGCAA
>NW_010393749.1:2284-29068 GCF_000710305.1 Buceros rhinoceros silvestris | reverse complement strand
GGACCAAGAGAGCTGGTGCTGGCGCCGTTCCCAGCGCGCTCCTCCGGCTCTGGAGCTGGCTCCACTGCCACGGCCTCATCTGCAGGAGAGCTGACCGTGTCTCCTGCGCCTGCTGCTCTGGCTCTGCTCTGGCTCCTCTCTGACCAGGCTGCAGGGCTGAGATGCCTGTTGCGGTGCGAGGAAGACTGATTGCCATCAGTCTCCAGAAGTATTTTTATACAGAATTATTTTAATATTAAAATCTGTACGTCTCGGAATTAAACGTTTGCCTGTGGCATGTCTGGGCTGTCAGGCATACGGATGGGGAGGTGCTGCCGCAGTGCTCGGAGCAGGGCAGCCCAGCTGAGCAGAGCAGTGTTCACACAGTGGCACGTTCATGTCTGTGCCAGAGCTACTGAGCTAAGAGGAGACTGTGCAGAAAAGTGTGTGCCAGGTTCAGCTGTGGATGGGATGCCCCGATACCAGAGCATTAAGGAGTTTGAGTCAGGCTTGCAGATTCCTGTCTGTGCTGATGTGTTCGCCTCCGAGCATAAGGCTGGGTAGGGCCTGGCTCCAGCTGTGCTGCAGCTCAGGGACTCTTGATGAGTCCCAGGGTCTCCCCTTCCCCAGCCTGATCCCTCTGCTGAATTCCTCCTGCTCCCTGCTGCTCTCGGAAGGCCTTGAACGTCCCAGCCTGGATCCCGTTGACTTTGATGGCAAAAACTGTGATCCCTGCTGCGTGGTAAGAGGGCCAGGGTTTGGCTGTGATCACTGTGTGGACAGCCTTGGGCAGAAACCTGTGCAGGGGAAAAACACATTGTCCGTTTGGTGCTGGTAATGGTCTTGAGAGATTTGATGTCCCTTCTGTGTGGGGTTAAACCAGGCACCCTGGCACTGGCTGTCCCTGAGTCTGGACAGGGCTACTGATGCCTTTTGTGGACTGACCAGCCTGTTGACACAGCCAGCAGCAAACCAGCCAGCTGACCAGCAGCACCGTGCTGTCCCTGTGCAGAGGACTAAGAGGTCACGGCAGCCCTGCTCAGACCCAGGAAGCCACAAACCGCTGGGGTGGTCTGGAGGATCAGGTTCAGGTCCCCAGACTGGTGAGATGGTGAGAGGTGATGAGCTGTTACTGGCCATTTGTCTGATGTCCAAGTTGCAGGGGGAAAGCCTCAGTCCTGCAACAACATGGCGCAGTCATAGCCAGGAGCAGTTTGTGATTGTTGTTCTGCGCTGGGTCTTCTTCCCCGCTGTGGTTTTGCTGCAGAAGGGAACCTGAGGGAGACTGAGGTGGTTCCTGCCTGGGATGAGAGGGGTTGGCTACTGGGTGGTCCCAGGCTTGTGTTCCTGTCCATGGTGGGCGCACGTACCCATCCTGAGAGCAGTTCTGTCCACCTGCTCCAGAGCAGAGCTCTGGGCATTGCTCCCAGGGGGTCCAGGCCACCTGCCTATAGTCCTTGCTGGTGTCTCCAGTGTGAGGCTCCGAGGCTGAAGTGATAAGGAGCAGCCTCGCAGGGGTGGAGCCCCGGGGCTCTCCCTGCCATACAGCCATGGGTCTTTGTGCACCTCCGCCACCGGTTGCTGTATGTCGGAGCGCAGTGCCTGCTCCATTCCGGGAGCTCCATTCCGTGGCGGGCACGCAAAGGGGCTGACTGACCCACTGTCACTAAGGAGGGTGAGGAGAGAAAATGCTCCATCATCTGTGCCGAACCAGTGCCTGCACTCCTCTTGGCCAAGAGGAAAGGGTGTTTATTTTCCTGTTTCAGTGATCGCATCATCTTTCATAACAGCTGACTCGAGACTCAGACTTCACAGAATCCGGCTGCCTTCATAGAGTCATAGAACAGTTTGGGCTCAAAGAGACCTTAAAGATCTTCCAGTTTCACCTCCCTGCCACGAGCAGTGACACTTTTCGCTAGAGCACGTTGCTCAAAGCCCCGTCCAACTTGGCCTTCAACACTTCCAGGGACGGGGCATCCACAGCTGCTCTGGCCAACCTGTTCCAGTGCTTCACTCAACGGTGAAGAACTTCTTCCCAATACCTAATTTAAATCTACCTGCTTCCAGTTGAACCCATCACCCCTTGTCCTGTCCCAACAGCCCCTGCTGAAAAGCCCCTCCCCATCTTTCCTGTAGCCCCTTTCAGCACTGACAGGCCGCACTAAGGTCTCCCCGCAGCCTTCTCTGCTCCAGGCTGAACACCCCCAGCTCTCTCCCCTCTCCTCCCAGCAGAGGGGTCCCAGCCCTTGGATCATCTTTGTGGCCTCCTCCTTCCCCTTGCCTCACTTCAGCTGTCTCCTCACAGCTGTCTTCCACGTGTTGAACCCTGAAGCACTCGGGCGCAGCTCGAGTGCGGTGGTTGTTCGCCGTGGCCGAATTCAGTCTGTGCACTGGGGAAAGGGCCTCCTGGCAGCTAGTCCCGGGCATGGCTTTGCCAAGGTGCTGGGGGATGGCTCACGCGTGGCTGCTCTCTCTGCCCTGTTTTCTCACGGTGCAGAAATGGTCCTGGACGAGCAGCCAGGTGCCATGGGCCAGACTGGGTGGTGCATGGGAAGTGCTGTGCTCTGCTAACAGCCCGTGCCCCTGATGAGCTGAGAAATGTCAAAGTACTGGCCTAGCAGCTGCAGCTGGGGTGAAACAGAAGCACAAGTCTTGGCCTCCGTAGGCCAGACAGCAGTTTTTACCAGGAGAAAATTACTTGGGAGCTGCTCAAACCTCAACCAACCTCTTCCCCTTGGGGCTACCCTTTTCTGTTTCCCATTGTGAAAGGTATGTCCTTTCATAACCACTACCTCCTCCCCTGCAGGGCCTGGCGTGGTGCAGGCATGAGACAACTCTTCTGCCAGGACATCCCTTCTCATGCTGGCAGTGAGGAAAGCACCCACGTTCCCTCTGGCTGTCAAGAGCTGGTCAGAGCAGCTGCACAGGTACTGCCCCACTTCACACCGTGGTGATCAGGTGGAGGCATTTCAACAGGGACCCTCACACAGCCCCGGTCCTGTGATTTGTGTCCCCTTGCAGTCCCTTCTGCCTCATCCCCAGTTTCCCCTTCTGTCAGCAGTAAGTCACAAGCCCCTGTTCGTTTACCCCTTCCCACCGCAAGATGTTTGTTGGCTGTGTTCCCCAGTTTGGTGTTTATGACATGGTTGCCAACGTAATTCCCACCTCCATCATCAGTTCAGTCAAGCTAATCCCCCGTCATCATCATTGTCCCCAATCTGCCTGATTTTGTCATTTTCACAGTCGCCTGGTTTGTGTGACCCGGACCGGGCTGTTTGTACTTGCGTTCCTGCCCTTTGTTGCTGCTCCTTCCCAGTTCCTCACGCTGTCAGGTGGTAGAGACAGGCAGGGGTTAGCCACCGTCTTGCACCCCTGTGTCTGCAGGGGTGTCTGCTCTGTTCCCAAACTACCTGTCCGTGACATCCCACCCCAAGCAGCTGCCTGAGATGCAGCCTCCTGCCAGATGTGGGGAAAGCAAGTGGGTGGCTCTCGGGGCCCTGGGTGGCTCTTGCGGCCTGTTACCTGAGCCAGGATCCTGGGGAGAAATGATGGCCCTGGTGGCTCTGCTCTCCTGCTGTGACAGCCCCCCGGGAGCATGGTGTTTCCCATGCCCTTGGTCAGCTGCAGCAGTGTCTCAGAAGTGCAGCTCAGTGCTGGGATTGCTGCACACGTGGGAAGCGACAGGCAGTAAGTGAACATCACAGCGGATAACTTTATTTTGAAACAGCCTGTCAGGACGCAGTCAGTAGAACACAATCCCCGGGTGGTGCTCAGCTCCCAGGAAGCCCAGTGAGACCCCCCCACCTTGGCTCAGTCGAGCTGCCCCCAGCTCCTGCCCTGCCAGGGCAGCTGTGCTGCGTCTGCGCTGAAGAACAGGCTGGGTCGGCACAAGCACTGGGTGGCAGCTTTCTGGAAAGCTCCGGGCCAGCTGCCGCACCTTCTGAACCTGGCTGAAAAGAGCCTGCTGTGTTGCACAGCCCCGCAGGCACAGTCGAACGTGGGGAGGAGAGTGTCCTGGCAGCAGTGGGCTGGCAGGCGCTTGCTACGAGCCCCACCATGAGCTGGGCAGCTGGACAGTGAGAGCAGTTAGGGAAGTGAGCAAATGGGCATCGCTGTGGGTAGTGCTGCTCTCAGACTGAATTCGGACGCCTTGTTCTGTGCCTGTTCAAACACCCTGCTCAAGCTGCTCCGGCAGGATGAGGGCAGCTTGACGTTACTGCCTATGGTATCTGTCGGACTTCCCCACCGCCCCGCCTGCAGCTTTTCTGCACTTGCTGACAGCAATCTGTGCCTTGTGGCCTATACGAGCCTCCTCTCGGAAACCAGAATTTGAGGCGTGCTAATGATGTCTGCTGACAAAAATGGGACACGTGAGGTGTTGCAGGGGACAGCCTATCTCCAGACAGAGGGCCCCGGAGCAGCAGGCTTCCTGCCGACCAACGGTGACTAACAAAACCGTGAAACAACGAGGAGGAACACACAATGGGAAGTGCCTGTCTGACCAAGGCCAAGCTTAATGTCTTGCCTGACCACTTCCGGCCCAGAGCGTGGGGCTTGGCAGCTGAGCAAGAAGCTGAGCCGTGACTGCATGTGAGCAGGCGTGAATGGCGCCTGGGCTTCACTGCAGGAACTCGTCATACTTCTTGGGGAACAGGGAGCAGGAATCTCTCCTCACTGCTGCTGCTCTGGACGCTTGGACAGGAGAAGGAGCCATCAGAAGGGGCGCAACCGTGGCTTTGGCTCTGCTCTGATGCTGCAACACAGGGACAAAATACGAATGCACCTTGTGAAGGAGTCACTGGCTTGTCCCACAGCGCACGGTCCGACTGTGTCTGTGTGTGCCAGCACCTGAGCATCCACCTCCGCAACTGCGTGAGCTTATGCTGCGCCCACGCCTCTGCTCTGCCAGCTGAAGGGGAGTGCTGCCCCTGCCACAGGCCGCCCTCCCTGCGCTGCCAGGGCATTGGGAGCTGCCCTCAGCCCTTCTGCAGGATGCAGACCAGAGGGCAAACAGAGACTATCGAGGCCAGCCCAAGGCCGGAGACGTACCTGCTTGGGCTGGTGCCGGTCGGGCCGCTGGTCCCTAGGCTGGGCCTGCTGCCTCTGCAGAGGCTTGTACAACGTGCTCTTCAGGTATTTGTAGAGGTTGCTTTTCAGGTGCAAGGGGTTGTAAGCAACTTCCACTTCCAGGCTGTTCAGGGCACTCTGCTCAGACAGAAGAAAGAACCTAGTGGCGATGAGATGTGACAGGTAGAGGCTGTGGGGTTTGCTTGGGGGTGTTTGTTGGCTTTAGTGTCAAGGGCTTTCTGCAGGGAGCGGGGATCCTTTGCACAGCTGTTTGCACAGGGCTGTCAGTGACTCACCTCGACAGGGCCCTGCACTCTCTCCGGATGTTCAGCAAGGAGGGCTGGGAAGGTCAATGGCAGCAAGAGCTCCCTCGTGGCGACTGCTCTGACAAGTAGAGTGGCAGAGTCGGAGGGGATAATGACGTAGTAGGACTGCACCGTGATGTTCCAGTTGGGACCAGTGTTCTGTGGCTCACGTTTGGCCAAAAGCATCCACTTCCTTTTCTAAATGGCAAAAGCCAAAAACAGTGTGAACAGTGGGTGACAGCCGCTTCCGTCAGCGCTTCCACTGCAGGAGCTGCTGAGTTCAGGGGCAGACACACACAGCACACGCGGAGCAGCATGAGAACACTGTCTGTGTTATGGGTGAGGGTGGTGCCTTGTTTGGTTGGGTTTGTTAATTGAATGCAAGACAATTCTTAAGAAAAACACCCGATTTCGCCTTATGACCTATCAGTAATGGAAAGTCCTCCACATCCCAAGCCTTGGTTAACTATTTTCAGACTTAAAGATGCATGTCTAGCTCCAGCCCTCACTTTTGCACTTCATACCTCCAAACACTGGATTTCTGATAGGCTGGAGGGTGTGCTCTGAGGTGTGATGTGCTGCAGTGTCTTCCCATGGATGCTTTGGCTGGAATGATTTACAAGGCCAGCTCTGGCCCATGAGATGCAGCTGCATCTTTTCAAACATGTTTGCTGGTGCAGGCTAGACAGATCTTACCAGACTGTTCCTTTCTACAGCAATCCCTCCCCGTGAGACTGCCAGGTCCACGCACTCACCAGGAGACTATGGCATAGAGCATGGAAGGTGTGCTGGTTTATCTCCAGTTCATCCCAGTCTAGCTTCCAGCAGCTTGTGGGCTTGATGATGAAGGGCAGGCCGTACAGCACAGACTCACAGACCCCTTCAGACTTCAGACCCCTGCAAATACACAGCCCACGTTAGTGAAGCACAGCCAACACGAACCCAGCCAGGAGACTCTGCCAGGAGGTGACAGGTTCAGGTGGCTGTGGCAGTATCAGCTGCAAGCACCTCACGTCTGTGTTGCTGTGGCCTGTCACTATGAAACCTTGCAAAAACAGTCCAGTTGCAGCAAAAAACAGGGTTTCTAGCTGATTTTCATATCCCCTTGTGCCTGCGTTGACAAGAGCGTGCCGAGAAGCCAACCCAATCTTCACGCATTTTGTATACGGAACAGATTGTTAATCTGGCCTCTTGGGCTGTAACTCACCCAGGCACCTACACCTCTTCCTAAGTGATTTTTACAGGATCGTGGTTGTCCTTCACTTAAACTGACTCTGCTCTGCTGCTGCACAGAGCCAACCTCCCACCACAGCACACACCGACAGCCTTTCCAGTGCCTGTCTGCAGCATGCTTCTGCTTCGTGACAGGACGTTTTTAAGTAGCTTCAGTGCTTTGGCTGTGGGTCATTTGTGCACCATTATTGAGTGCCCTTCAGCTACTGACAGGAGGAGAATCCTTTTAAGAACAACTAGATAGTTCAAAAATTACACAGATTTTTTTCCTGTGAATAAACCTCAGAAATGACACTAGAGAGCATCACTCTTCTTGTTACGCTTGTGCTTCCCAGCCACAGACTGCTGATGGGAAAGCAAAGGAATTCTTGCGTGAAGTCACGCAGCACTGCGAGGCTTTGCTTGCTTTTTTACTACTAGTCAACTAGTTAGCTCAGGCTCTGCCATCCAGTTAATTGCTGTGGCCTCAATAGGTAGAGGGAGAACAGCAGAATTCTATGTGGAGCAGTGGCTGCCATCTACAGAACTTCGCGCTGGAGGGAAACAACTGTTGCATGAATAACATGGTGTTACTCTGGTAAATTGCTGGTGTCATGGCAACACCATTCGCGACTCTGCCCTCCCGTCTGCCTGTGTGGGATGTGCTGTTCCATCACACCAAGAGTTACGGGGGTTGAGGGTATCTTGCATCAGCATTTTGCTCACGAGCACTTACGCGTCCCCCCGTGCTTTCGGGTGCTGTTAGTAGGTCGCAGTGGAAGCAGCACAGACAGCGTGAGGGCTGCTGTTATTCCAGCCTCCCAGTTACCCAGCCCAAAGCACCGAACACCACTTACTTTACGACCCGCAGTTTATGCAGCACGGTAGCTGGCCAGGCTGCCATCTGGCAGGGTGAGTTCAAATCTGCTGCTCTCACAGAGCCGTCAGCAGTCCCAGAAAGCAGAGCTGGGTCGAGCAATCTTTCCTGCAAGTCGCACTTCAGGCACACTAGGGAGAAGGAGATTAGTTCAGGTGGCTGGAAATGGCGATGCTGAGCACTGACATGCTCAAAGCACTTACAAACACTAAGCTCGTGGTTCCTAGCAACAGCAGCTACAAAGGGAAGAACAAGGCTAAAGTGTGTGACACGAGGCAACGACTTGTCCCCATTTGTCACACAAGGGGAAATACCACGTGCCTGGCATGTTCATGGAACAATGACTGGTTGGTAACTGGGCAGGCAAGTCCCAGTTCTGGCGGTGAGAGGCCAGCTGCAGAGGGAGCGGCAGCTCGTTTCCCAGTGCCACACTGGGTTCAGGGCACACATTTCCTGCCAGCTGTTCTGTGTTTGCGCAAAAAGCCAGCGCACTGATGACGCTGTCTCTGGTATGATACGTAGCTGCATCTCTGGCCTTCTACACATTTCTTGAGCGTGGGAAGGTGAAAAAACCTGACTGCAGCTTAATTTGGTTTGTCTTGCGAGCTGTAATAAGACAACGCATCAACTATGAAAGTCGATGGTACGGTGAAGGAAAACCCACCTTTAACAAAATGTGGTAACTGCCTGTGCTGGTCTGGGGGCTGTAGTGGAGCTGCTACATAAATAAAAAGTCACAGCAGGCTTTCTGATCTGCTTGCTGTGGAGCACATCTGCAACAGCCACCAGCAGCTCTCTATGAGCTTTGCTTCCAGTCTGGAACTGGCCTTTGGATCACCAGAAGGAAACTCGTGTGCTTCTGCTGTGATGGCAGTGGGGAGCTGTGCGTCAGCAGAGAGGGGTTGCTGGAACAGCACCCGCAGATTCCCGTGGCGGTGCAATGGTGACGATATCATTAAAAACTTAGGGAAAACACCTATGTCTGCAGTAGCTTTTTGTGGTTTCAGTGGATTAGGGATTTGGACTTAGACTAGTAAAGGAAAAAAGGTAACACATTCCTTATAAATGTTCCCATGCATTATTATAACTGCTGGCAGCTCCAGCTAGACCATTGGCTCTTTGATCAATAGACACAGATACAAGCCAAGTCCCTCTTAAGACAGCTTTTACTTAAGTGCAGCTTTGGTAGAGACCTTTAGTATTGAACACAAGGAACACACTTTTCAGGGCTGTACCACTGAGCCAGAAGGTCCCTGGCTCTCAGTGTGTAAGGCCCCTTTTATCTTGACCAAGTGGCTATAAAATAAATTCACATACTCCAGGGCACATTGGTGCTGCAGAATGGACATGGATTATAGCGTCAGCAGCCACAGGATGTGGCATCAACCCAGAAGCATTCTGAGTAAATGCCCCCTCTCAGCCTGAGACAAAAGGAGCTCCAGACAGCTTTCAGAGTCACCCGGACAGCTCGCTTGGGTCTCTAAATGTGAGGGAACGTGCCCATAGGACAGGCCTGGCTGATCTTTAAGGCTGTGGGATCTGGGAGCTCCCTGCAGAGGGGGAGAGAGCATGGAGTACTTAGGGTGCTCTTGGGTGCAGTGGCGTGGCTGAAGCCTCCGGATGGAAGGAGCAGGTGGAGGTGTTCTCTCTCTGTGCTGTAGTCATGTAGCCATGTTTTAAACAGCATCTCCAAGCTGATGACATTGTCCTCTACGGTTTGCACGTCAATGTCCATTCCCAGGATTGCAATGTCTGCAGGAAAAAAAAGTTGAAAAAGCACAAGTATTTTCAGCCATAGAAAAGAACATTCCTTTGCACTTTCCACTGCACTGTACCTCTTGGTCCCTCAAGTGCTTTCACACAGAAGTTCTTCAGAAGCCATTACCATGCAAATCACAGCACAGCACTGTGATACCAGCCCTCTTAAAAGAATATTGATAGAAGCTGAGGTGCTGCACAGGCCACACCAACACCTTCTCATCAATGTGGGGATTGGACTGGCTACTACTGTCTTCAGAGGACCATGGAAACCATCCTCTGCTGTGGTCACCTTAGCACTGGCCTCAGGGACTCCCCAACAATGCCACATACAGTTACAATTTTCTACGGTACGGGAAGAAGGGAGGCAGGGTCAGGATATCGCCTCTCATTGGCTTGTTTCCAGGTTAATGCAGATAGAAAAGACACCAATATTTTGAAGCCCCACAGCTGGCAGCTCTTAGAATAGCCTTGAACTCGCGAAGAACAGCCTGTCATGGATGAACAGTGCCTGCTGTTTTCTTCACAAGAGCAGCCTCCTCAGGAGAGCGCGTTCTAGACAAAGACAGACCATGTGATGAGAGACTACATCTGCTATGTTTCTTTAGTGATAAAACACAAGGGCCTGCCAGGCTGCAGAGATCGTGATATAATAGAAATCCCGTGAAGAGAGCAACACATACTGCATATGTGGTGGACTAGTCTGTGGAAGTGATCGATAGGATGCAATGGACTGGCTTCTAACTGGTAACAGGGGAATTTTGTCATCTCTTTCTTACCCCTAACCCATTCCAAACACTTAAGGCATCTGAGCTTTGCTAATGAGGGTTAATATTTGTAGGCGATACAGACACTGGACGTATTTGTTTCTGTGTGGGGAAAACAAAAAACATGCATTGAAGATAAAGCACTAATACATTTCTTATGAACACCTTCCATCTTCTGCAAGTCTTAGGGAACCTTCTTCTCTAATTCTCTGCAGATTGCTGACCCATAAATGGCTCTGCATGTCTGTTCTCGCAGAGTTTTAAGCCCCATCACACAGTAGATATTGACATCCCAACCTGTTCTTCCTAAGAATGGATAGCAGTGAATATGGTGAATTTCTTTTTAGAATTGCCATGTGTTGTGCCAACTTAAGATGTGTAAGTAGCTACAGATCTATTACAGAAAAGAAAATTAAAAAATAAGAAAATATTTACTGAGGAAAGGACTAAAACATTTACCAGCCCCCAAACACTTTCTCTCAAAACACAGGTAATTCCCCTTGTCACCTGTGTACACGCTAGCTGTCAGAGTAAATTACGTGCTTTTCCTGGTGCTTTGTCCTCGGAACTGTTAATGCCATCTTCAGTGTGTGACCCAGAGAGAAACCCAAGTCTAAAGAAGGGGAGTGCCTCACAGCTCCATCACAGCCAGCGCGCTCTGGGGGCATTGCACATGCTGCACAGTGGGAAAGGAGAGCAAGACTCGCAGCGTCAGGGCAGGCGACTGGCAGTGGTAATGGCTCTGTTCATGAAGAGCACTCTCTGGGGAGGAGCAGGACGCTGCCTTCCACCAGAGCATCCTCCAGCATTGCTCCATGGGCAGAAACTCATATTTCCGTAAGCATTGGAGAAGACAGGGAAAGGCATGGTAGCAGCCTTAAGAGATGTTTTTAAAAGATGCTACAAAACTAAGGGAATAATCAGTTTACAGATTTGGGCATGACTAGAGACAATAAGGAATGAGATGTCCTTGCAGCCAAGGACAGTCAGACCAGACATGAGGAAGGAGAGGCTTTCAGTAGCAAGAACCTCTGTCCCGTTGTAAGCAGGAGTTGCACAGCCCACATCATCTCAGGGCCGTCCTCCAGGCTGGAAGGTGGAGCAGTTAGAAAGTGTGTCCTGCTGTGATGGGCATCCTACAAAAAGTGTGTTTGCAAGTTGCAGACCATTTGAAGAATTACGGCCATTGTATTAACCCTCAATTATTTGCCATGGGGAGGGAGATTAATGAATTTCCTGTTGGGGGTTTTATTTTTACTTCTACTTTTTTTCTTTTAATGTAGGAGCAGATGTCCCTGGGGACCAGATTTGAACCACCCCTTTGGAAAATCTGGGACACTGAGGTGAAAGAACTTTGGGGAAGTTCGTCTAGCAGGACACGGCTGATCGTTACAAAGCTGACATGACATCCAGCAGCTGGAACAGCAAGAAGAGGCCAAAGACTTGTCACAAAACCCAGTCAGAAAATATTTCCACTCTCATTGGTACACATGGAAGCCAGTAACTGTTAGGACCTCAACAAGAGAATGATAGGGCCAACCAAGAGAAGAGCTCAAACTCCAGCAATCAACAATAAAGCCCTCAGAGCAGGTCAGAAGAGATTCTGAGAGTGATTTACCAAAGCTGTTACAAATAGGTTAAATTTTTTCAGGCTAATCATATTCACAGCATTTTAAGATCTCTGAATTCTGTTGTACAGCTATATAAAAAAATAACAGGAAAAATAAATTGGAAACTGTCATTTGCTTCCAATAGGCTGAGATAGAAAGGACACAAAATGAATTTCCCAGGCAGAGGATTTAAAAAGATGATTTTTTCAATGCGCCACAAACGTAAATGCAGGATGCAACGTCAGAGCAATGTTCTCGATATTAAAAATGTGAGTAGGTTCAAACAGCCACTAAACAAACTAATGGAAGAAATATGCACAGTGGGATGAACCTCATAACTAAGTGCTGCATCACAGTGTTTATTTTGTCATGGGCGATGGGCTGCAGTTGAACATAGCACTAATTCATGCACTTCTGCATGCTAGATCTTACAACCTCAGTGTTCTTTACTGTATTTTTTTCTAATACAATGATTTTTTTTTCAGAAACAGAGATAAAGGCGCTCCAACAGGTAAAAAATCCTCTTCATAAATCAGCTGGACTTCTTTTACAAATTACTTGTACTATCCATTCCCTGGTGCTCCTCTCAGAGAAGCAAACACATCCTCTGAGTCTTTTCATAAGACTCAGAAAACGAGAATTTCATCATCTAAAATTTCAGTGGCTGTTGTGTCCCCATTTATGTTTTCATTCCATTTATTAGGTGAAAGGGCTACACAACTTCACTGTAAGAACAATCTGGGGGGGCGTTTACTTGCTCTAAGGCAGTCTTGTGAGCGAGGGGCACACAGGGTCTCCTGTTCTGGGGTGTCTAGTTTTCCAAGGCTTCCCCGCAGGGTTCTGCGCAACTCAATGCAAAGTCGTGACAATAATCCTCCTCTCTTGAGTAGCCAGCATTTGCAGCCACTCAAAATACTGCCCTCTTCCCAAGTGGACCAGATCGGTGCCTCAGCCTTGGAGCTGTAGGCAACAGTTCCTTCCACAATTTTGTAACTCATGTTTTTTGGCATATTACATTAATTCTAAAGTCATGTCTGAGTGACAGAACCTTGGTCCTCTCTTCCTTAGGACTCCCTGTTCCCAGTGTCCGTGGTAACAGTGGTGGTCAGAAAGAGAAGGTGCTCCCTTTCTGCTGCCAAGCTGTTCTACCTGCAGGGATGAGCCCTGTCTCCCGGGCCCCTGTTCTCAAACAGGCAGAGTCCAGAAAAACCAGCTACGTCTCTCTGAGGGAGACGGCCCTGCAGAGCAGCAAGCTGCTAGTGGGTAGCAAGAGGTTATAGATATTACCTCTAGATATACTTTTAAGTGCCTGATTATACCCCTCAGTGTTTGGTTTGGTCTGCCACCAGGTCAGCGGGGTGCAGGGGCAGCAGGGAGAGCAGCCATCAGCTCTACAAGATGCACCCAGTCTGCTGGGCTGCAGATGGGGGAAAACCAGCATAAACTTCTGCGATTTATCAGTTGTTTTATCAGAAAGAGCTGAAATAATTGATCAGATTGCAAAATTCAGTAAAATGAAATACAGAAATGAAAGCTGCAGTTGCAGCAGCATTACAATGTACAGGCTTCCACCACTGAACCCCTGTGGTACTGGACTTCTGATCACCAGCTGGCTGCTTTATTTAGGGTCTGCTCAGCACCTTTTGCTTGAAAACAAAGAGGGTCAAAACAGGAGCTAACAGGAATTTCTGTTTCTGAATTTTCCATTGCTGTAGCTTAAGTTCTCATTGCTGAAAACTGCCAGATCAAGGGAAGGTTTCTTCAGTGATATGGCCAGGGAAAATAATATTCAGGGTCTGGGGTGTAGTTGCTCTTTCAGTAATGAAACATGTGACCAGGTGGGCGAGAGACAGGGCAAAAGGGAATGAGATCCCCCTAAACATTCCCAGCCCCTGCTCTGCCAATTGACCAGAAATTTGCTACTGCAACCAGAAAAGAAGGGCAGTGAGAGACAGATAAGGCAAAACCATCCATGTTCCCTGTCACTCAGTACATACAATATTGTTGTTGCTAGTAACAGGTCTTACACTAACTTTTCAATGCATCAGGACTCAGGTTTTTAAGCTTGTTATCAACTCGTTGTTCACACTTGTGTGAACCAGAGCTTGGTATCAGGCGTGTCTTTTTGGTGGGAATTTTAAGCACCAGCAATAAAAAGTCTTTGAAATGGAGACCTGGCTTGGAAAACGGAGGCTGCAGGGCTACAAAGAACTTCCTGATGTGCTGTTACTGGTTACTGAAGACATATAACCTTAAGAGCTTGAGAAAACCTGCCTGAAACATAGAGGAGAAGAAGCAGCCACTAAGCAAGAGAAATAAGTGCCAGAAGCCTGCTAATCAACAGGGTAAGTAGCTAACTTGGTCTGGGAAAGTAACGGTTCTCAGCATTGTGCAACAGGGAGTCTGAGGGAAAGGATAAGAATTATCTAGAAACTAAACATCTTGTACAGGACAAGATCTTGAGCTGGCGAGGCGGGGGCTATCTTTGTAGGATCATTCAGTAAATGGCCTGCCTGCTCCTTCACTCCCTTCTGTCTCTCTGCCCGCTTCTTTACCCTGACCACTTGCTTCAAGCATTCTGGTTGCCCCTGCCTGCACCAGGGACCTTTTGATCAGCCGGTGATTGCCCAGGGTGATGTTCAGCAGTAGGAGTTTTATGTGTCTGGAAGTGTGTTGCCCCCATAAAGTCTCTGCCTTTTTCTCTTTAATCTCTCAATAAAGCTGTATTGAACATGGAGTCAATTTTAGGCAATACCAAGAGAAGCAGTGATGCATGAAGTCTCTATGCTAGACTAATCTATGTGCTATGCTGATTTTGTTCAAATGTTATAAAGGCCCAGAGAAGTGCTGTGGTGCAAACGTTTTGCTGTTCCTCCCAGCACAGCAGTTCCCACTTACCTGGGTGGCACAACGGAAAGTGGCATACATCAGACCAAAGCGAGAGCTAGTGGTGCCCTGCTGCCCCAAGCCAAAGCTTCCCGGAGTGCCCTGTCTGTCTAACACTCACCGTTGCTGCTGGGCTCTTCTGCTGACAGGGACAGTTCCACATCCTCGGGCTCCAGAAAGTCTCTCTTCAAAACCTCAATGACTTGTATTCTTCGCAGACTCACGAGGTCTATGTCTTTTAACGTCTTCTCCAGCTGCTTTACCATTTCTTTGCTGGACTGGCTGGTCAAAATTGTGATCTGAAACACAAATCAGAATGTGCAAGAGCTGCTTCTGCCCTGATCCTCTCTTGGTAGGCCATGATGCCTGGTCTGATTGATTAGCACAGGTCCCACTGTGGAGAGAGGAGAGAAATCTCACTAAAATACCTCATCTATTCAAAAGAAGAGTTAAAAGCATTTTTTTGAGCTTTGGCTTACAGTTCAGCCAACATAAAATGGACTGAGAGGTTCCTTGTAGGAGCACCAACAGGTTTTGTGCCACTGCTGGAAGAAGCTGGAACAATCCACAGCTGTCCTGTGTTCTGTGCTTGGCACGTACAGTCAGTCAGTCTGTGTGTGTGTACAGGAGGGACTCAGACTTCGAGGGACAGTGCTACTTCCCATTTCTGCCTGATACAGTTCAAGAAGACTACATCCAGCATTCTCACTTGAAGACTGAATGGGAACTTTTTTTTAACTATATAGTCTATCCTAAAGCTGTTTTTTAAAAGAGTACAGTGGATGTGGTTCCTGCCTCCCAGTTTTGCTGTAATACTAAGTAAGCGACTGCAAAGAATTTCTTCATCACTGACAATCAGCAACAGTTTCTAGAAAGGCATCAGGCATGTTTGACACCAGCTTCCACCCTGAAAGCATGGTTAGGTGAGAATGTTTCGAGTTCTGACTTTGCCTGATATTTAGTGATGGCAAAGAGCTGAGTGTTCTTAGCACATCTGCTTGTTGCTCCAAAGGAATGTTTGATTACTCTCACCCTAAATAAAGGGTCAGGTGTATTTTAAGTAAGGCTGATAACAAGTGTCCTGTAGGGAGCAGTTGGGGAAATTTAACAGTAGACCTTTACAAATGACTTCTACAAAGGTATTAGTGCCAACAGAAGTGACAGGTCAAGGGTCAGGATTTTTTTTTTTGGTTGAGGCTTGGGGAGTGCAGGGAGTATAACTGCTCCATCCGGATCTATCCTTAGTGTTTATCTAGGAGATATTAAGAATTAAGTAGTAATTATGGTCTCCTTTATGAACTGACTGAAGTAGATAACAGGAACTGTTCTTGAGCTGGAGAGAGCAGAACCATCTAAGGATACTGCTGTTTTTAAAATATGGCTATAGATAGAGCATTTCCTACACTAGTTCACCTTAATTTCACAGAAACCTTTAGGTCTTGTGATGGAAGCTCATATATATATATATATTCTTGCCAGTGGATATATAATTCCTGGCAGCGGATGTCCATCCTGCTCAGCCAGAGAGGGGAGCAGGCTGAGGCCGCTGGTGCAGTCAGTGTTTGTGTGAGTGCTCTGACTGTGACCTGTGTGACCATCCATGCATGTATACATGTGCCATATACATGTGTTCTGTGTGCATCTGCCACTGGGAATACATGTTCACAACAGGTTGGTCCTGGGGCCATGGAGCTGCAGTGGCCTTGCTGGTATCTGATAAAGCCTGATTTCCCTAACAAAGCAAACCTCTCCAACCGAATTTATCCCTAGTGCTTGCCTCTGGGTTACTGGGGATGAAGATGTTATTATGGGCTCCTTTTGGGAACTGATGGAAATGGCTAACAGGGACTGTTCTTCAGCTGGGGGCAGCTGAGCTGTCTAAATGATATCATTCTGCTTTGCAGAGCTATAGACAGAGCATTTGCTGCACTGATGCACCTTTGTTTGATCAAACCCATGGCTGTGTTACATCCTGTAGCCTGTCACCCCCAGTTTACCCTTTTCACAGCCTGAGTCACACCAGCACATCCTGGTCAGAGACCAGCAGAAATGTTTTATCATGTGCAAAAACTGAGGTAGCTACTGTGGCTTCCCTTCATATTACCACAGTTTCTAGATATGAACCCTTAATGTCATTATACTTCCTAATCTGACAAGAAAAGGGCTACTGGAGACTTAAAATGCTTTTCATGCTATTGCAGACTGCCCACCTTTGCTGCCCTGTAGCTGCTGCTGAGACTGAGCTGTGCTGATGCTGGTGGTTTTTACCGTGACGTCAGAATCTCAAAGGGTAAGTGTTTTCAACACTTGCCAGGTATTTGGGTTTTAAATGACTGCAGGTAGTTACAAAGCCTGTGGTCACTAGTCAGCTAGGAGTATCATTGCCTCGTGGAGGTTTAACTGTCAGGAGAAGGCACGTTTGCCTAATGACTACAGCTGATGTGCACCAGCAAGTTGCCGGTAGCACTCTGCTACTCCAAATACTGGCCACCGTGGTCTCACGCTGAAGAAACTGCACTGATACAGCCATAATGCCTCCTTAAGCGCCGGTGTTTCTGCTAGCTCACATGTAAGCAGACTTCATCACAGCTTCAGACACACCGTATTTCTTCACCCTGCTGCTGTTCATAGCCCTGCCCTTCCCACCTCTTCAGGCCTGTGCCCAGTGCCTGCAGTGAACTGCAGTGCCGCTGCCCTCCAGGCCTTGTCCCCAGTGTGGTGGCAGCGGGATGGGGCTGCAGGCAGTACAGCAGCTCCACAGTAGTCTCTTCCATGTGGAGAGAAGCGTGGGGGAAGCTTTTTGGTTTAACTTGTGTGGGTTTAGAAGTGCAACAGCAAAAATGAGCACTTCTTCCGGAAGGGAAGGCTTCACATACGGAAACAGTAACTTTCTCTGCTGAGATGAGCCAGTGCATCTCAGTGATGGGTTTGGCCCTTCGCTGGCTGCCTCTCCTCCAGCTCCACATCTTCGCTGGGCTGCAGGATTTCACGGATGGTGATCTTGTTCCCAGTTATTTACTCCTCAGTTGTTTACTGACTGTAATTACATGCCTGTAATTTGCTGTTCCAGCCAACATCATGGGTCACTGTCTCTCAGCAACAGGGCCACTGAGATGGCAGTTTGGCAACTGGGCATTGATGCACCAAAATGACAGGAAGTGTTACATTCTGAATAACAAACACTCCAGATAAGTCTTATGTTAAACCTTAACTGCAAAATACTGAAATTGACTGATTTATGAGGGCACTTAACGTAAAGCATAAAGCTCTTGAAACAGAAGGAAGAAATGGTAGAACCTGATGTTCATCCTGTCAAAAACCAGATGAAACTAGAGTTCCAAAAATTTCATGAAGCAGGGCTTATTTTCCCTTGTCCATGCCTTATAGTTCAATGCAGAAATACTTCTAGTATGTTTTCTAATCATGGAATCACAGAACAGTTTGGGTTGAAGGGACCCTTAAACGTTACCTTGTCCAACCCCCTGCAGGGAGCAGGGACATCTGCAACTAGAGCAGGTTGCTCAGAGCCCCAAGGTCCAACCTGACCTGCAATGGTTCCAGAGATAGGGCTACTCCCACCTCTCTGGGCAACCTGGGCCAGTGTTTCACTAATGTTTTAAAGTATCACAGAAACAGAATTGCTACTTCTTTTCACAGTGGACTAAGCAGAAAATGCTTGTGTGAGATGTTAAATACTCCGTCACCACACATGTTCTACCTGATTCAGTTGAACTGAACAGGGTGAGTGGCTTAAGTTAGCCAGGCTTCACTTCCAAGAAGGTCTCTCCTTTTGAAGAAAGATAACTGTATCTGAGCAAAAACATTCAAATGTCTTCTGAGAAAAGGAAACAAAAATCCAACTTACTCTGCATTTAAATAATGTGGTGAAAACAAAATTTCAGTCACTGAAGTGTCTGCAGCAGAAAGCGGCCTTTTTTAGAAAGGTGACCTTTCATAAGGGTGAGATACCCTTCTGCCTTTCTGTGATTATTGGCTTCTATTTTTGAACAAAGATCTGAGAATCATAGGTGTGCTGCTCACTTCTTGGCTCCTCTGGCACTTATTCACCCTTATGTGAAAGACAAAGGCTGCCCTCAGACTCCATTTTGGTCTGGGAAACACCATTTGTTGGCATTTCAGAAGACTGAATGTCATGTGCAGGTTACATTTCTGCAGCATGCAGAACGGAGAGGATTGCTAACTTAGAGAAATCCTTTGTTCTGGAAACTCTCCACAGAGCTGAGCTTTGAGCTAAGGTTTTAAGATAGGCAGGTATGAGGAAGCCCTCAGTACCCTCTCTAGTACAAGTTCACTTTCAGTGAACGGTGGACGTGCTTTCAGGTGTAACGGGGGCCTTTGTACAAACATTGTATTCCATTGGTGAAAGTTCCAGGCACTATAACTGCAGGATAACTGTAGGCTGAAAGGAAAATCGTGTCCATGAGTGCTGTGAATGCCTTTGACACTGCTTTTCTGTGAAAGTCATCAATGTAAAGCTGAAAAACATCCAATCTTAAATGCCTGTAAATTAAATTCGTTTTTCCAAGCTGTAAAGCCAGTCTCCGTAAGCAACTCAAACCTGAGTCTGTCTAGTTTCCATGAACGTTTGGAGATGCCACATGGGGTTTGTTTGAAGGGCTTGTTCTTAATTCCTCTCCCTCTCCCATGGACCTTAGATACCACACAGACCTAATGTGCTGACAAGTGGCATGTCTGATGGATGGCCCCCACTACCTTTCCCACATTTTCTTACCTCAACAGAACTATTTGTTGAGCCTCCTGCTGCTGTGTGTCTGCTGTATTGTTTGAACTGTTGCAATCCATCCTGCACAGCTTGAACCACTCCATGTCCCCCCTGGGGGAAACTGCCTTCTCTTGGTAGTGAACGGATCTCCGAAATGCAGGCTTGAATTCGTGCAAAGTTTTCTTTCACTTGCTGCAAAAGAGCGTTGCATGAAATTAAATGACTGGAAATGTCAAACTGATAATATGAAATATTTGTCCGTAATGTGGAAGGAGGCTTTTGAATTCACAGCCCTGAGATAAGACTGGGGGCCGGAGCCAAGTCATAAAGCAGTGAACAGTGATATGAATCAAACCCAGCTGAGTTATGCTGGTAACAATACAAGTGAACACTCCTCAGGTTTTCAGCTGTCTACCTGTTGCCTGCTGCTAGCCAAAACCTTGTAGTTTGACATGACCCTCTCCTCTGGCCCCACACAACACTGAGGCAGAACTTGATGCTGAGGTGATGTGATATCCCCAACCCGTAGTCATCCCTGCCACATCGTGCTCCTTTACTTGTCAAGCTGTGGACTCTGGAACCTGTGTTCAAAAGGGTTTGGAGTCGAGCTATGGCAACAGGTTCAAAAAGAGGTTCCACAAACTCACAGGTTTAGAAGCAGATAGCAAGAGGAATAGCCTTGAATGTATCATCTATCCTTTGTAACACAACAGCTGTGGAACTAGGGAAGTGTGAGGAGAATGAACTGCAGAAAGTGACTGGGATGGGGCAGTCCCCCAGCACAGCCTTTCCTTTGGGACTGGGCTGACCTGGGAAAGCGGTTCTTACTTTCATACTGCTCTTTTAGGACATTCACCACAGTAATGATTACCAAAAAAGCAAACACTGATGGAAGGTCTGTGGATCATCCTGCTTCAAAGATGAGCTACTAGAGCAACTGTCAGAAAGAAAAAAAATATCCTATAGCTGCCTCTTGTAAAAATGTTTTATTCCTTCAGGCAAAAGCTATCACTGTACAATGGCTGCCAACAGTGGAGACCAGTAGGAACAGAGAACAAAAACAAGCATGCAGGAAAGACTAAGAAAAGGGTGACCGTATATGACACTTCCCCACGTACTCTCCAATCTCTATTTTCAGCTCTGGGGCTTTCCTGAGTTGTCTAATAAACAACCTTCAACATAGCTCTGTCTTGGTTCCTCACTGAGAAGTATCGAGTTCTTGTCTAGCTGGATGAGAAAGTCAGTGTGGTAACAGCATGGCCTGCTGAAAGAAAAAGCCCTGGCAGAAAGGCTGAAGGGGGCTGGAACTGAGCAGATGTTTATCAGGTAGAGAGGTAAAGCTGCTCCCGATTCCAGAAGCTGTGGAGGACCAGATATCATTATTAGTGAAATTAGGTCTGTTGAAGAATATCGTCATCTTGCTGTTCTTTGCTGTTTCTAATGGAGAAAGAACGGTTCTGGAAAATGGCCTTCAGTACCACAGCAGCCTCTAAAACAGAGCTGCTCACTAGAGCATCCAGGCAAAGCTGGGGAGAAGGGGAGTGGGGGCTCGCACCAGAGTCATGCCTATCAACTGGGTGCACACAACTGGCTCAAGTGTTTGAGTGTGAGCTTTGCTGCCTTGGAGAAGTCCCACAGAAACACATTATTATGGCAAAACGGAGCTGATGTGATTACCAGTCTGCTAAAACAGGAGGGGGCATTTTTAGCCATCTATACAGCATTGCTGAGTCCCACATTGGAATGAAGCATCCAAAAACCCAGAAGAGTAAATACATAGAAGGGCTTGGAAGTTATTAAGGGCCTGTAAAAATGCCTTGCCGTTAGAGTTGTACTTTGTTCTCTTTCATTTACCAGCTAGAAGGCTGAGAAGGGACCTGCTTTAGAGGAAGAAAGTAGGACATACAAGCAGGTTCTTCGATCTCGCCAAAAGAGGAAACATATTAACAAATCCCTGGAAGCTAAAGCCAATAAATGCAAATTAGAAACCAGGTGCAAGTTTCACGATGACAATGATTAACCACTGGAAGAAATTACCAACAGAAGTGCTTCATGCCCCATCTTGTAATATGTTCAAGTCAAAACAAGAAGTCCTTCTGGAGGAAGTGTTTTAATGATACGTGGGTACTTTAGTGAAATATAATAGCCTGTACTATGAAGGAAGCCAAACAATGATCTAAGGGTTCCTCTGTCTTTAAAAGATGTGACTCTCAAAATGAGGAATTGTTGTTTAAATACAAAAGACAGCCTGTCATGAGCAGGAAGTTCATATGATGGGGCAAATAGAGGAGCTGAGTCAAACTGCAGTTGCGCTCCCGTGCCCCATGATTACCACCTGAGATCTGATGTTGCTGTCAGCCAGCACATGCTGGATCAGTGTCAGGACGTACCCAGTAAATAAAAAAGCGGGGATTTGGCCCCACGCACTTACAAAGTATCTTGGAGGTAATGCAAAACCACAGAAAACAGGCCTGGAACCAGCTGTGAAGCGGATGACCCAGCCCATTGTTCAGTGACGTGCCAGGATGAGTTACATGTCTTGCCTCCTGGAGTGAATTTACACGTGTCTACCTGTTCTTAAAGTCCCTAATCAGAGTGATTTCACAATACTCCAGGAAAAGTTTCTTTGGTATCCGAAAGAATATTGGTTATGTTGTCACATTATCTATAACCTGTTCTATGACATAAACACCACCATTAGCCACAGTCTTCTTTCAGATCACAATTGCTAAATTACTATTGACCTCTGCTTTTTTTCCCCCCGTTGGTCTCTACCTTCCCTGAGATGTGACAACTTGACAGAATTTTTCACCATTGCTCAATAAAGTGGAAGAGTTAATCCCCTCTGTTTACACTAATGTAGTGTAAATGAGAGTGCTCAGTATGACTCTTTATAATAGGATGTCACAGATTCTTGTGAACTTTACGATGCTTCGTAATCCCAACCTTTTACTGTAGAGCTCTTAGTTATCCTCCATCTGTATTTATTCTGCTGCATAAGCCTGGATGGGTGACGTACTTGCTCTTACTGACTTAGATCTCTGTATTTAAAAGATGTGTAGACATGGCACTTAGAGACTTGGTTTAGTGGTGACTTGGCAGTGCTGGGTTAAGGGTTGGACTCCAGGAATTTAAGGGCCTTTTCGAACCTGCACGATTCTGTGATCTCAGGATATTTCTCAAATTTGGCAAAAATATTTTGAATTCTGATCTGTTCCCCTTAAATGTCTGGAACCTCTCCCAAAGTGGTAGTTCTTGTGTGATCAACAGATATACAGACCACTTCACCATCCGAATTGTTACAACTGTAGAGCTGTGATTGCTAACCTGTGCAGATTAGCGCAGTACAGACAGGAGCATAAGAAAGGGAGGTGTTTTGGAAGGGAACAGCACAAAACCTAATTTATGCACGTGAGCAACTTCCCAGATGAAAAATATGACACTCCTCCTTTTAAACATCATTCTTTCATAAAATTCGCTGCTTCCATGAAGTCCATGGAACCACGCTCTTCAAGAATGCTTGATTTTTTAGATATACATTTGTAGTAGATCACGATTTCCTTCACTGAACTGCAGTAATGCATTGCGTTCATGTTTGTTTGATCCCAAGAGATGTAATTTCACACATACCGTGAAGGGAAGCAGACACTCCTGCTGGTTCTGCACCACGTAGAGGCTCAGCAGGGGAACACGGCAGGGGCCTGTCAAACTGCACGCTAAAGAGAGCGTGTTTTCCAGAGCTTCAGAGAGCACAGAACAAGTGTTGCTCCAGGAAGGTGATGTGACATCCACAATGAGAATCCATGATGGCTGCTGGCAGGGGGCCTTAGTGGCAGGAAATGTCCTCCGTGTTTCTGAGAGTAATTTTCTGGAATTCATGGCTTCTGAACACGGGTGTTAGACGTCTGGTTATCCACCTGCATCTGAACAGGAAAAATTAACAAATAACAGCAATGATGAGACTCTCCATTTCCAATTCACTTGAAAGCAACCTGAGACATAGCGGACAGTAATGAATTAGACCCCTACAGCTTTCTCCAAAGCAACCATTGTCCATACTCTAGGATAAACCCACCCAAAGAGAAGGGAAGGTGCATGTGGTCATAAAACAAAATGGTTCAACTAAAGAAAACGCATGGCAGATATACTTTTACAGATGCGACTGGAGCCGTTAAAAATGTAAAGAGCATAGCCTTGTCCATGGATGAGCTGTGTGATTGTTGCATGATGCCTCAGCTGCATGGCATCAGTCTCCAGCAGAGAAGTGATCTCCAGCAGCCAGTGGATAGCAAGACTTTGAACTCCTACTCACGCTTCTGCAGTGCCCAAGTGATTATACCCAAACAGCCCGAGGAGAACACAGTCCCCACTCTTGAGACCAGTGCGAGACAAGTAGCTGTCGCATCCAAAAAAGGGCAGCACAATGCAGCAAGAAGATACAGCATATACATAGATTTGACTTGTGGATGGTGGAGAACCGACCTTTGTCCTTCAGGGTATCTAACACCCGGGATTAGCTCTCTGCACTGACAAAAACCTCAATGAAAGCAGCACTAAGGTTGCCCAGCAGCATCTCATACTGTTCAAGAACACAGGAGTGCTGCAAGCCTGAAAAAGCCTGTAATGTCAGAAACTCCAGCAGAAAGCACTGTCAGCCAAACACCAGTTTGGATTCCCAGAGCTGTCTGGGGATGCTGAGAACGCTATGGTTGGAGGTGGCTGTCAGTGGTGCAGGTGACAGCTTGCAAAAGACAGGAAAGGGAAGATAAGGGCTCCTCCAGTCCCGGGTCCATGCGGGGGGGAAGAGAGGTGGCTCTCACTGCAATGCCCTGGAGACTATGGATCCCTTAGGCACACGAACGGAGCATGTGGTCAGGACATGGTTCACCCCCAGCTGTTTTTGTGTTTCCTTTCAAATACCCACCCTTACATCCAGCAGCACCACTACCTATCTCTGCATGCATAAAGCCCTGCTGGTGCTGCTTTGAGAGACTTCCCCACAATCTTTAAGAAAATTGAGCTGTTTCTGTGAAATAGTAAGTGGAGGAGCAGCGAGAAGCGAAAAGGAGGAGTGTGCTGTCAGATCTTGTGTCTTTCCTGTGCCTCATGTATGAAACAGAGAAAATCATTCAGCCCTGAGCCCAGAGCAAACACCTCATAGTCTGACTCAAATGTTTGGAGACAAAATATTGACATTCACTTATTGTCAGGCCTTGAATATGATGTTTGTTTCCCTGCCCCCATTTCCCTTCAGTGCACGCATCTTAAGCACAAGAGCCAGCATTTTCCTGGTAAAAAATTCCTTTTCTCACTTCCTCGTGAGAAAGATCTTGCCTAAAATCTTCTCTTCACTAAATCGAAACAGATCTGCACAAAGCACGCAGTGCTGTTTCTAAGGGTATTAAAAATGCTTTAAATAATGGTAATTATTGGTTGGTAATAACAGTAGTACGTAACCATACAAGTCTACTTGTGCCCAGAAGAGTGTTTGTATCATTGCACATACCTTCTCAATATGAGCTAGAATAAATTCTGTCTTCCTACAGATTTACAGCTCTGTAAATCCCCAGCAGGTTTAGTACAAATTTGAAGTGCCCCTGGATTTACACAGCCGGGCTCTGGTCAGAACCCAGGCCAGTGATGTCCCTGTAACTTGTGCGGTATATTCAGCTGAGACAAGGGTTCACTGAGGAGATGAGCTACAGCCTCCAGCACCTTGGAGTGAGAATTTCTGTAAGACTTGAAAAGGGCAAGAAATGCTTTTCTATTTGATTTGAAGTAGATTTGATCTATTTGAAGTATCGTCAGGAAAACCCTCCATATTTCTAGGATGTTTGTCAGCGAAGGCAAAATAGAATGGTTGAATTCCTGAACTGAGGCTAACATTTCAGAACTGGTGAAAATGTTTTATATATACATTTATAGATCATGTGCACGTGTAGATATCTTGCTTTGACTAGTAACCAGATACAATTTCACTGGAAAATGAAAAACTGCCAGATACCACTTTAATCAGTGTCTCTTCTGGAGCTTTACAAATAATTACAGGAGAGTTTGCTAAATTACTTCACTGAACCTGGGAAAATATTTGTCTGTCAGTGGTTGTTATGACAAGGCTTCAATACTACTGAACTGTGCAAGCCCCCAGTGCTTTCTCAAACAAGAAAACAAAACCTACCCAGCAGACAGAAATCTTGAAGAGTTGGGTCTTTGATTTGCATTGGTTTCAGAGCGAAAAATGAGCCTTGATTTTGAAAAAGACAGAGTCTTCCTAAATGTGAATGAATTCGCTCATTCTTGACAGTGAACAGGACTATGTTTATTTTAAACTGCTATAGTAAAAAGGATCCCTCATCAGCTATGCTCTTTATCAGCTGAATTAATTTCATTTCTTCATATTGCGAGGTCTTAATCTCTTCTTAGCAATATTCCTATGAGTTTTATGCAGTTCTCCACGCAGCATTTGGCACACAGTGCAATCTGCCCGCCTCTCTCACAGCCTACACCAGTTCCGCTTAGCTATGATGAGGTTGGGTCATGAAGGGTTCTGTGTCATAGTCTTAACTGGTTGCTACAGTAAAGTGACATCCTCGTTGAAGCAGCACGTGAACTGACAGAGAGCCCAGCCTGAGGGATTGCACCACAATCCAGTGTGCAGGAGTGAAAACTGTTAGTTCTAGCAGCTGCTACGGCACTCACTTATTGCTCCATAAGAGAGAAGTTATCAACTGTCAGAGCTAGTCACTAACGGTGATGTGCGTTTGCTCAATGCAAGAAGACACACAGTTTTCAGAACTAGAAAGACGGGGATGGGAAGAAAACTTTGCCGTATTGTGTGTCTCGTGAGTGCTGATGGTGCCCTGCAGGTGCGTGGTATCCCGTGTGCTTAACTCGGTCCACTTATATGAAGCCATTAATTAATACCCAAGCCTAAAAAAGTGTAAATGAGGCAACACCAAAGCCACTGGTTAGAGAATACTGAGAACAGTCTCCATCTTCTTGCTAATAAAGGATCCAGCAAAACTTGGATCCAACCTCACTCTAACTGGGAATTAAAAAGCCCACAGAAATGCGAACAGCTGGTTGAAGAAAGCCATACTGGGTAGCTAAGCCCCACTGTGGTGAAGACGACTACCTGGACAGGGCTCTGTTTACAGAGAAGCAGGGAGCAAAACCAAGAAAACCTTGAGATTTGATAATAATGAATTCGAACTATTGGCAAAGAAAAGCACACAAACTGGTGAACAGAAGGCACCGACAAACAGGAACAGCCAAGAGGTTTAACGACAATACAAACTTATTCTGAAAATCATGAAAGAAGAAAAGCTACTCCTTAAACACATAAAGAATAAAAGACAATCTTGAAATAGTATGTCTGCTATTAGCTCATAAGGACACGGTTTTCTTTAATGATGCAGAAGGTGTCTTTCAATAAATATTTTGATCTGCCTTTAGAAAAACACTCTGATAACTACTTATTCCCTTTCCCATTAGTGGTTAGAGGGGGTATTAACCTGCAGCTACTAGGGCTATGAGTTTGACAGTTGAGAGAGGGGACCTTTGTGCCCAGGCGCTCTTT
>NW_010393749.1:0-2198 GCF_000710305.1 Buceros rhinoceros silvestris | reverse complement strand
GAACCGCTCCCGATAACCTTTAACTTCCCTCAGAGCTGTGCACGTTCCAGAGTAACCACAATGTTCCTGTTGAGACAAAGAGCACGCAAATCGATTCTGGTAACAGTGGGCTACCCTCGATGTACGGGTCAGGCAAATTCATAGGAACAGTGATGTGATGCAGGCCATAACCAATTTACAAATAGCTGCTTAATTATGCTAAATAAATCTCAGCAGTCGATAGACTTCAGTAGGATTACAAGTAGGTGTAGGTGGTCAAGACAGGAGTGTCAGCAGAGCGTAACCTGCCTCTCTGAAGCATTTGATTTACACACACTTGCTTCTAGTCACCACTTCACTATAAAAAGCAATGAATCCCCTCAATGAATAGATTAAGAGCTCATTAATGAAGCAACTGCAGATATCTATAAATGAGGACTATTCAGAAGAATGTTTCCACTGAGATTACACAGCAATGTAATTTTTACGTAATCAGGTAGAAACCAGAGGATATGCAAAAATTTACCTCATATAATTTATGGAAGACGGAAACACTGACATTTTGAAGAGGAATAATTTATAAGGGCTTAACACAGCTGCTTATCAAACTGGGCTTATTTGCACACCTGCGTTTTAATATAGGCAAATTCAATTGACCAAAAGAGCAGCGGAGGCAGCGGAAGGCAAGAGCTTATGTCACCTTCAACTCAGGGAGTCCCCAAGCTGCAGACAGCTGGGGGCAGGGCAAGAGGTCTGCAGCATCGCTGAACTCCCCTCTGCCTACACTCCTCCCAGAGCAGCTGCTGGGGACCTCATGGAGCAGACGGACCTGGGGTCTTACCCTGGGTCGCTGTTTTCATATGTTTATCATTTGGAGTTTCAGACGAGCTGATTTAAAAACATTTTCTGATTCAGCTTCGAGACCCTGGGAAACACGAATATTCTCCCGTGGAAAAGAGATCAGGCTGCATCAGTAAGTGTTAAAATCACTCGCTACAACCTTTACAGTTCAGTTTTTCCCTTAAAAGAAGAGGAATTATAACACTGTAGGAGTTCAGAAAAAGGCATCTTCTCCTTCTGAATCACGAAGACGATGCCGCAGATGCCTGTGAATGCTCATCAACCAGCGTGCTGACAGAAAGCAGAACAGGGGCGAGCTGATGCATAATGCACGTGCCCCAGTGTCCCTGCAGAAGAAGCAGCCAGCTCATAAAACCCATCAAAGCAGCGCTGAGGAAAGTCGTGCCGTCGCGAGGGACTGCTGTGTGAGTGACGTGCTGGAACTCACGGAATTAAAACTTTTTAGGTATTGTAATATCTTTTTGATGAGATTACATGTGATTAATGAAGCCTCATAGCGCATATACTCTATCTTGCCTGGCATCTTGATTAAGAAACGCGAATGATATGAAGTCAATACAGACGTTAAACGGATAAAAACCTGCATAATTCATAAGCCTCAAAGCATAACTGCAGACAGGCAGTCGGCACTGCGGCCGCTTTTATAAGTGCATGTGAAATCGGGAGATACGTGCAGGGATCAGAGCAGACTAGAGTTGTCCTCCGTAGCAGTGCCTTACAGACAGGCTCACTTTTCTTCCTTTCTTTCCCCCTCTTTCAGGTCTGACACGAGGCATCTCGAATCCTTTTCAACATAATGCAACAGGATGGAGCAAGAGAGGGCTGTTATTTCCCTTCCATCACACCTTGAAATGTCCTTTACCCTGACGGTCAGAGCACTTTTCTGAGAGGTGGGGAATTTGGCGTGAACTCTTCACCCTGAGAACAGCAGCGAACCCGCACCCCGCGTGTTCTGGGTGTCGGGTTCTGTCACCCGGCACCTGGAATACCTGTCTGGAGGGGCCGAGGTGCTGGGGCAGTTGCGGTCTCCAGATTTGGCAACCTCCCCCCTGCAAGCCGGCTCTGTTTGCTCAATGCTGCGGTAAGGGCAGATCCTCTCTGCCGCGCCCACAGCGGGCACGGTTAGCACGGCGTGTGTCACAGCACGTGAGCAGCTGGGTGAAACGGGTGACACGCTGCCTGCGCCGCTCCTCCTCCAGAAACAGCATCGTGAGGTTGGAAGAGAGTCCAACCGTTAACAAGAGCCACATCCACAAACAGCGGGAAGAGGCTTGGAAAGGGGCTTCACCCCGCCCGTGGGGACCCTGCCCTCAGGGGACGTGCCCGCGGCAGCCACGCTGGGCTCAGGCCGGCTGCCG
>NW_010393748.1:12598-13324 GCF_000710305.1 Buceros rhinoceros silvestris | reverse complement strand
TTGTTTGTCCAGTGCTTCTGCATGCTTGTCCGCATACTGCAAAAAAGAAGGGGGGTTCATGTTTGCCTTCATGAATGGTAGTGTAACGTTGTCTAGGGTCTGTCAGTTCTGCAGTGCACTGCCATGTTGATTCAAAGATGGAATATTGTACTGGAGAGAACATAATTTGAGCTATAGTCTTACAATGGTGGGAACACAGCACATATGTTTTAATTAAATTCAGGTGAAATTCATTTACGATGTTATTTATGGGTTTCTCAGCACAGACGGTGAAGATTATTCAGTTGCCTGGCAAAGGTGACTTGCTCACTGCCCATTGTGGAATGCAGAGCCATAAATCTGAGCTCAGCAGTGAAAACCGAGAAACTGTAGATAAATCACAGTTTACATATGCCGGCGCTGTGCCAACCAGTGTCAGAAACCCAAAGACTCGGTTTTGAATGCCAGCAGTGTCCTCTGACCTGAAGAATGTCGGCTCACAGGATGTTCATCACTGAGGGCAGGTGAGAGGGAGGGAGTGTCCAGAAACGTGTCTTCCGCCGTGACTTCCAGGAAGACGATCCAAGATGAAGTTTGCCTCTAGTGACGCAGTTTTTAATTGTACGGTCCACACCCGCCAATGGCGCAAGTACAGCTCCCAGAGCCTGTCTCTCCGATGGCACGGATTCAGCCGCACACTCAGCTTTAGCCACTGATCCATCACTTTCCGGGGGCAGGGGCGAGTAA
>NW_010393748.1:10659-12490 GCF_000710305.1 Buceros rhinoceros silvestris | reverse complement strand
GGGTCCAGAAACGGTCCTTCCGCCGTGACTTCCAGGAAGACGATCCAAGATGAAGTTTGCCTCTAGTGACGCAGTTTTTAATTGTACGGTCCACACCCGCCAATGGCGCAAGTACAGCTCCCAGAGCCTGTCTCTCCGATGGCACGGATTCAGCCGCACACTCAGCTTTAGCCACTGATCCATCACTTTCCGGGGGCAGGGGAGAGTAAGCGGGGTGCGCAGAAGGCTGTAAATCACTTCGTGGGTAAACATTAGCAGAGCTTTTCCCACTAACTGCTGCGCGGCGCACGGTCTTATCAGGGAAATATTTCACATTCCGCGGCAATTTTTTGCCCCTGTATGTTGGGTCCAGAAACGGTCCTTCCGCCGTGACTTCCAGGAAGACGATCCAAGATGAAGTTTGCCTCTAGTGACGCAGTTTTTAATTGTACGGTCCACACCCGCCAATGGCGCAAGTACAGCTCCCAGAGCCTGTCTCTCCGATGGCACGGATTCAGCCGCACACTCAGCTTTAGCCACTGATCCATCACTTTCCGGGGGCAGGGGAGAGTAAGCGGGGTGCGCAGAAGGCTGTAAATCACTTCGTGGGTAAACATTAGCAGAGCTTTTCCCACTAACTGCTGCGCGGCGCACGGTCTTATCAGGGAAATATTTCACATTCCGCGGCAATTTTTTGCCCCTGTATGTTTTCGTAAGGGGGCCGTGGAAAAATAAAGAGCTAAACTTCTCTGCAACCACTGAAGTTGGCGTGTCGGTCTTGGAATGCACCCTCACAGGGGGGTTCGTAGCTGCAGCCTGTGTCTCTGTGTAATTTTTTAAGATCTTATAAGTAATCTCCAGGCAGATCTTAATTTTGCAGCATTAACTTTAGATTTGTAAACAGTACTTTTTAATCCTATGCGTACAGGGGTCCTGCCCCTTTTCGTTACTGCCTTTGAAGTTTTAAAAACAGCTTTCTCTCCTGCTGATTCGGCAGCAGCTGTAGCTTTCGGCTTGTAAACAGTACATTTTAATCCTATGCATACAGGGGTCCTGCCCCTTTTTGTTATTGCCTTTGAAGTTTTAAAACCAGCTTTCTCTCCTCCCGATTTGGTAGATTCCATGCCCATGAAATAAACAACATGAAACAACACAAAAAACCCACAAATTCCCGGGACGCCCCTCCTGCCTTACTCTGAGGCAGCCTGCCTGATCAGCAGCCGTGGTCTTCCTCCCGTGTTTCCAAACATTAAAATTCGATTCTTACCAGATCAGCCAGGTATCTCACTGCTCCCGTGGTCGATCAGTTCCACGGAAGAATCGGAGATCCCGCATGAGCCCCCAAAATGTAGCGGCAAACTCTAGCTGGAGCGGAACGAATCACCCGAACGCCAATGTGGTGTGCAGTGAGACCCGTTTATTGTTTACAATGCTTCTCTATTTACAGACAGTGGATTCTTGTTCACGTGACTGGTTACATAGCGATTGGATATGTTCCTTGTCACACAGACAGCATGCATCTCTTAAGGCACTGTGATTGAATACAGGAGTTAATTCACTCGCAGTTTCTGATTGGTTAGTGTTAATCAAACAGGAGCTAGTTAGAGATACAGTTTCCCACACGATAATGTTGCAGCTGGGTTTCAGCTGCTAAGTTTCCCAGAGAGAGTAGCATATTTTTCACAGTTCTAATTTCTGCTAGAATGATAGGAACAAGCACCATACAGGCATGTCAGACTTGCTGGGGACTCAATGAAGTGTCAGTCTAGCGCACTGGTTCAGTGCTTCCTGCTGCCCCATGAGCTTCTAAAGATGGGAAAAATGTGATGCCTAGGTCCAGCAGCTGCTAGGA
>NW_010393748.1:0-10530 GCF_000710305.1 Buceros rhinoceros silvestris | reverse complement strand
CCCTTAGCATTGGGCGTAGGCAGCAAGCTTGGACCCACCACAGGGAACAGCTGAGCCTACCAGCAAATCTAATGGCACCTCTGGGGAAACATATTTAAGAAAAGTCAAAACACCACATTACAGAGGGAGGAATGAAGAAAAAAAAAATGAGAATCAGCCCTGCAAACACCAAAATGAGAAAAGGAGGGGTAGAAGATGCTCCAGGCACCAGAGCAGGTTCCTCTGCAGCCCACGGAGAGGGTCATGATGGAGCAAATTTATTCTGAAGGACTGCAGCCCATGGAGAAGACCCATACTTCCCCCAGGGGAAGGAGCAGCAGAGAGGAGCTGTTATAGATTGACCACCACCACCCATGCCCTTGTGCCACTCAGGTGGTAGAGGTAGAAGAGTCGGGAATGTAGGAGTGAAGACGAGCCTGGGGAAAATGGGGATGGGGGTGGGGAGGAGGTGTTTTATCTTTTGTCTTCTTTTTCACCATCCTACTCTATTTTAGTTAGAAATAAGTTAAAATATTTTTCCCCAAGGTGAGTCTGTTTTGCCTATGATGGTAATTGACAAGTGATCTTCCCGTCTTCATCTCAGCCCGTAAGTTTTTTCATCGTATTTTCTTCCCCTGTCTGGTTGAGGAGAGGGAGTGAGAGCAGCTGGTTGGGTGCCTGGCAGCCAATCTATGTCAGCTCTCAACATGCCGTTTCGAAGATCCTTTTATTGGACTCTTCATATATACCAGGCATACAATGCTGACACAGGAAAAAAATCATAATTTATAAAATTATAAGACTATATATAGACTAATTATATGAGACGACTCAGTTGCCTCCATAAAGACCCTGCCTCAGTTTGAATAAAGCACGTAGGTAGAGTACAGTGAGCTAGGACGACAGCTTATCAAAGTAGGCAGTCTGGCATTTGCAAAGGGGCCCATCCTGGACGAAAGTATCTCATTCAGAGAGTTTTTCAGAAGGTTGATGGATTCTTTACTGCTTGCCATCCCTTTCCCTTTGCTTCACACAAATGGCTCGTTTTGATCTTTGCTAGAAGCCTTCTGCAGTGTTAGGTTATGTCCCACCACCCTGCGGTCTCTGCTCACAACCAACGTCATGCTCCAGGGTGAAGAACAATCTTGAGTTTGACTGAACTTGTTAAACATCTGGTGGATGGCTTGAAAGCAGAAATGTTCTGTTCTCTGAGGCCTATAACTGTGCACAAAACCTGCAAGGCAACAGTTCCCCTATGAGGGAAAGAACAAAAGGGTGCTAATAAAAGGCTTTGTTTTCTTCGTAGTAAATACCACACAGTGGGACATTTTCTTTGATGTAACATTTATCTCCAGTGTGCAGCAATGATTTTACACATCTAGCAACTTTCAAAGTTTTTGGCTATGCTTTATAAGTGGCAGGGACGCTCTTTCCAGAGTGGTGAAAGACTGGCACTAACTTCAGTCTGGAGAAAAGAAACCGATTTCCCTGGGATAGGTGCTCCCGAAAAGCACAGTACTTCTGTTTAAGTAGGGTGACCCTCACATCATTGCTTGAGCAATCACAAGGCAGGTATTAAACAAACAAAAAAAAAGTGTGGCTGTTGCTTCTTGGTGTGAAACATCAACATTGTTGTCTTTAAGGCTTTGCATGGGTCTTAGTGAGCAGCCAGAGATGCAAGCATTCGCTGAAGTCCAATGTCTTACAAAACCATAGGCTTGCAGCAGGTTGAACAGACAAACTTGTATTAAGTTGGCTGGACTTTATGTACCCCCTCAGGTCTTTCATGAAGAAGTGAGCTGTAGGAGCAGGCTGAAAATAAATGGGGACCATTCAAACAATCTTCCCTCTTTGGAAAAAACATGGCTTATTCATCATCTTGATGCGTCTCTGATTTCGTCAGATTTTTTTGATAGATGTTCATTGGTATTTCAGCACTTTCTCAGATGGGCCTGTTTATCTCAAGATAATATCTAAAACCTTATTTCTTACTTAATTTCATCTAGTTTTCCAGAGAGCAATGATATATAATCCTGAGTTGAGAAAGAAAGCTATAATTAAATAATCTGCTGATGTCATGGACTGTCATGAACAGTGGAAAACTACAATCAAATTATAACCATTGGCTCTCAAAGCAATCTGATGTTGATGGCTGTTTCCATATGTAATTAATATGTCTATTCTTACTTAGAAACCTTGGGCCAGGCCCATGGTGGCTATAAATTGATGTTTACTTGTGGATTTCAAAGGATTACAGCAACTTAAATTGGCTAGTCAGACTTTGGTGACTTGTTCTGAGAACAGCAATGAAGTATCGACCCCTTAAAAAGGGCAGCCAAGCAGTATTGGTTACAGAAAGACATACGGCCTTGCAAATCACCTTTGTCCAGCTTGATATTGTGCTCCCTTACCTTGTGCACGTTTGTGTCTGCTTGTGTCTCTGTTTCTGGTACTCAAGGCTCCTTTCAGTCATAATGTTGAGCCCACGTCTAAAGATTTTGGAGAAGTTGAAAACTTCTGAAGCTGGCAAAACATGGCTGGTCTCTTCATACCCACCTAAAGCTTCAGTTCCTATGCAATCTCCATATTATTTTCCTTCTGTTTGACTTCAGCGTCTGATGCTTATACAAAAAGCCATGCTGAGCTGCTATTCGTTTCATTTCGTACTCCTCATCAAAAACTGAGGAAAATCACACCTTTTTAGCATTTACCAGAGCTCAGAGGGAACAATAAATGCTCAGGATCTTTGAAAATCTGACCTTTTTCACCTTGATGATCTACGCAAGGGCATTAAGCAACTGATCAAATCATGGTTTAAATAAGCCAGATTCGTGACCAAAACCTATAACTTTAGAGGAATAGTACCCTGGTTTACATTCAACACTCAACAAATTTTACAGAAAAAAGCAAAATAAAATAAACTTTCTGCAGCCTCAATAAATCATCAAATCCTTCTTTCCCTGATTTTCTTTCACAAACTCTGGAGTCTTTTTCCTACCTACTCCTTCTGCCTGGCCACAGGCTGTAACTTCTCCTCATGATTTCCCCAGCAGAACTGGGCTGTTGGCCATGGTCTGACAGACTACCAGTACACTGTGCCTGGCTGTTTTTTGAACAGGTACACAAGGTCTGGAAAAAAAGAGGCAGCAGCCAAAGATGGCAAAAAGGCTGAAAGGACTCCCACCCTTTTCCATTCTCCTTTAGCACAAAACATCCCTGCAGCAGAGCATCCTATTGTACTGCATCATAGGAAAGTGGATCATTTGCCATGTTGTAATACCCCCTCATTTGAAAATACCCTTTAGGCAAAGCTGAAAATTCACAATAGTGAAGAATTCTGTTTCATTAACAGGATGGCTTAAACTAAATTTATTTTTGTTTGGGAATGTTTAGTCTTTTCTTTCCTTTTGAAATGACTTTGCCATTTGTAAGTATGTTGAATCTTCTGTTGGGAAGAGGGTTAAAAGAAGACAAAGTGAAGTGAAACATTTTAACTTAACTTCCTCCCACCCAGCCTTTTCCTTGAGTATTTGTTTCACGGAAATTTTCATGTGGCATTTTGTTCTGCTTCAGAATGAAAACAAACTTCAAACTAGTGAAATTTCCTGTAAAAGTTAAAATTGTAATTGTCATCTTGCACTAATATTTACCTGTCTCAAATGCTAAATACAGCCTTTGAAATTCCCAAAGGCACTAAAGTGTGGAAAACAGGTTGTGGTTAAAGCAGGGTCCTGTCCCTTGCTAGTCCTCTCACATAGCACATCTAGCCTTCCAGATGAGAGAAAAGGAAGCAATCAGCATCATGCAGTGTTATTGGCATTTAATCGGTGAGGTGAAGGACTGGTGCATCTGTCTCCGTGCGGGTTTCTGAGTTTTGTGCTGGCAGAGAGAAGGGACACTTCCGAGGCAATCTGTGCTGGCCACAACTGATGTTTCTATTAAACACCGTTTCTCCTGATGACACAAACTATAAATGTCATGAAATGTTCCCCCCAGCAATTTTGGTGAAATACGTTCATTCATGCAAACAACACATATATCAGAAAAGTTATAAACGAGGGCACAGTCTCATTAAGTGTCAGTAAGTTCATATTAGCATTATGAGGAGTTTGAAACAGGATCTAAACAAAGCCATTTGTCACTGATGGAGCCATCAGTAGAAATAACATCACTTGAAGTCCTTTTAGCATTTTTTTGGTACACAGATAATAACGGACTTCAAATTTAACTTTGAAAGTTCATTTCCAGTCAAATAAACCCTTCTACAACCTTCAACGGCAGACTTTTTCATTTTTCAGATCTGAAACAGCAGCTGACCCTTGCAAAACTGAGCTCAGCAAAGACAGGGAGCCGGTAAGCACAGATGTACTCCAGACATAGAATCTTCTCACCAACTTTTCTTTGGCTTCAGTTTGATTGATTAAGACAACTTCAAATCACGTAATAAAATTAACTTAACTAAAATTAACATTCATACATTGCTTTGTACCATGCTGAGAATTTTTTGAAGTTACCTACTTTAGGCAAAAGGTTAAAGAAGCCTCTTTCTTCAGTCCTGAAGGTCTTGGTTTACTTTATATCCTTTCACACTTTAAAATCATTTGCAATTTGAAGTAGTGATTTTACTTGGGGAAAAGTGTCATTTTTGTTTTGTACTATCAGTCAGATCAAAGCTACGATCTGTCATTGATTACCGAAGGATAAAACAAGCAGATAAAAGCAACCAAGCAGCTGCTCATTGAAATGATTTGTAGCTATTTCTGCCAAGGACTTACACGTCCTTCATAGCTCAACAGGGTTGGTCAGAAAAAAGGCAACACTACACTGATGGGACTGCAAATCCTCACTTACAACTTATTCTGTTCACTCTACGACTCAGAGAGATAAGAAAAATAGGATAATTACCAGAGACCATAATGCTGTCAGCAAAGTGAAACGTTTTGCGTTATACCGCAACGTAATCACAACTTTGCACTGAAGTAGATATGACAGTGCCTGTAGTGTGTGGAGTTAAACTGTCATTTATTACATTAGATAGTCACACTGGCCATAGTTTGCAATGTGGCAGTTCAGAGTGTGTCTAAAATGATCGCAGGTCATTTACCATATGCACATAAATAAGAGTGATATGTTTTGCACCAGGAACAGCTGAAATCTGCGTAGTCGTTTCGCTCCTAGGCAAGCAGGGTTGAGCTGTCATCTCGTGGTTTCAGGTAGTGCTGTAGGTCCAGAGAGGCTTTGAGTCCTTGTGGCATGAGCTCCACAGCCTTCCCACAGTGAGTATGGGGAAGCGATGCGCTTCCAGAGACCTTTGCCTCTGGGGTCGTGATGTATCTGGGGATCCTTATCAAGACCATCTCTGAACTAAGCTGGCATCTTGTTGCAATGTCAGCAGTTTCAATGGTGAATAGTCTTTCTTTTCCTTAATTTGCCTGCTAGGCTCAGAGGGGTGATAAAACAGAAGGATGTGCTGAGATCAGCAAGGCTAGGATTAACACAGTTCGCAATGCAGGGTTGGTAGAGATGATGTGACTGGGTTTGGTGAGCCAAGCACTCAGTCTGCTAAAGCAAGCCTCTCAGCACAGCAGGTCCAAGGAAGTGATTCTTCCTCTCCCCCAGTGAGACCACACTTGACACACTGGGTCCTGTTTAGGGCTCGCCAGCATGAGAAAGGCATTGCCACACTGGAGGAAGTCCAATGGGGGGCACCACAATAGGCAAGGTTGCATCACATGAAGGGCAAGGAGAGGTGGGGAAGCTTCTAGCCGTTGTAAAAGCTGGCAATAATGGGAGCTTACTGCTCTCTTCAGTTGTCTACTTGGAGGAGACACAGAGGCAGGAGACAGATTTTTCCCAGAGGTGCACATGACAGAACAAGGAGTGACTTACCCAAGCTGCAATGTGTGAAATCTTTAAGTAGCAGCAGACGCACCACTGGGCCCAAGTCTAGGTATAAAAAGGAAATAAGGAATTAGCATGTACTCCATTTATTGTCCTACTTGGAAAACAGACCACAGTGATGAGAAAATGGAATATAGCACTCAGCTGCAGTATAAATATCAACTATCTGGCTTTTCTTCCTCTCATGGCAGTGCTTTGGAAACTATGCCAAAGTATTAGCAATTGAAACAGCATTAGCGTTGCAAAAACAGGGTTTATTGAAAATCAGTCACAGGCATCCCAGCGGTACTGCATCAGCCAAATGTGTAACTTGTTGGTAAAGTAAAATGCGCTCTGGCAATGGAAACCAATGTGTCAAGCAAGATAGTCTCTCTTCCTATGGAGTCATGGGTCTGAGGGTGGGTGTCTCTCATTTGCTTCCACAGCAACACGAAGGAACGGAAGAGATACAGGGGTGAGAAGTGGAGACCTAAGAAACTAGATGGGCTCAGTAAAGCTATCAAAACCATCCAGACTCCAGGGGGCTGCTTGGGAACTGGTGTTCAAATAAAATCTGTGCTGCAGGCCACACCTTTAGCCCAGTAAGTTAGGACTGAGAGCATACAAGCCCAGTTCAAAGTGTGTGCTTCTGATGAAAGATGCTGATCTACTGAGCTACCATTCATCTTCAGGAAGTGGGTAGGTCTGCCCTTGGGAGACTGTTGGAAATGGGGAGACTGATTCCTCTCCCTGAATGCTGCGTGGGTGTAGCACCGTGGACCACTTGGAAGAAGCGGACTGGTTACCAACCCCTTACAAAACTACTCTGACAAATTTGCTGTGCAAGTAGAAGAGGAATCACCTTCCCTCCACAGAACTCTTCAGTTTGGCAAGTCTGATTGTTGGGAAAGGTATCATCAGCATTAGCTTTTTTTTCCTAGGCTTTCATTCTCAATTATTGAAATGTCTTGAACCACACTAAATAATTAATTCAGACTTTGTTTATGTCATAAGGAAGGGCAGTTATTGCCTTGGAACAACTGTGGATAACTTTCTAAAGACAGGGTCTGAGTAAGGAGGACATTTCTGAGCCTGGTCAGTGACATGGTACAGAGATGGCTGGTGTTTCTGCCCACACTCTTGTTTATAACCGTTTGAAGAGGACTGCCATGCTGAAGAAAAAGGTCCTGGCAAAGGAAAAGCCTTCCTCTCATTCTAACAAAAAATAAAGTTATCCTTAACAGAAAAGGTAGAGAGTTTTATAAAGCCAAAAAGTTCTTTGTTGTCACCACTTTCAAAACTGTTTCAATTTTTGAAGGAAACTTGGTGTCAACACAGATATATATTTGATTCTGGAGACAAAAGTGGTTCATATGTGCGTTCTTCCTGTGCTCATGAACACTCAGCATTGCTACCCCAGCTACTGCAAATCAGACCTTGAAAGAGATGGAAATTTAGCAAGCCAGAGGCCAGGCAGTGTGGGCTTCCTCAGAAATCAGCCAATGGTGCTGGAAAAATTATCTTGAAAAGTCTTTGTTCTCTCCCACCTCACAGAAAATCCCAACTTCAACCTGCCCTTTGCCTACCCCTTCCTTTTTCCTCTGTTTGTCTTCCAGCCACCAGTTGCTGCTGCAATCCTCCTTGGACCATCTGCTGTGTTCACTGTCACATTAGCTTCTTTGAATGGCTTTTGGTCACTTCTCAGCCCTCTGGTGATTGCAGCAGTGATGGACAAGTATCCTGTGGTCCTTGCCTCTGATCTTTGCAGCAGCACAATCCCCTGGGAAATGGATCTTCTCTAGGACATAGTTGGGGAAAAAAACATCTCTCATATTTTGGGAGGGTAAGTAGGTTTCTTCCAGCTATCTGTGAGTTATCCTCCAGCTCGGCAGGGCAGGGTAACTGGCAAAAAGCAAAACAGTACATTGAATATGATGTGATGCCAGGGTGAATATAATGAAGTAGAGGAGCCAGTTTGAAGGATGACGTCAAAAGCCCTCATACAAGGTGGGAAGGTATTTGTTGAACAATAGCATTGCTGAGGAACACCTCAGAAAATCATAAACCCTCCTGGTGCAACAGCAGAGGACAAAGCACATACCCTGAGTGAATATCATTATCACACATTGCTCCTGGATGGAGTTATTTCCTCCCATTCACTGCTGATGAGATTGCCTATAATTGCCTTCTGACTCAGGCCCTGAGCAGAGGATTCAGGAACAGGATATTCCAATGCTGAGAGAAATTGAGAAAGTGATCATCTAAGGATCTTTCCACTCAGCGTAACATCTACAAGGACAGATACTCATTCAGGCAACACTTCCATTGATTTAGCATTCAGGAGCGAGGGCCTCTGGAGCTAGGGGACACCCCAGTGTTTCATGAGGACTTTACAATGAAGAGAGAAAGATCTCCTGCGACATTTTTTCAATGAGAAGTGAGAAAATGATGATACCTTCCTCCATCAAGCAAGGTGTTTGTCAGCAGCTGCTGGTCTGAAACCTGACTTCAAAGCTGTGGGCCTTGACAAAATCTCCCTTCCTACCTGTCTGTCTGTAGTACCATTAGTTTTGCAGCTAATAGCTGATGGATGCATCAGTCAAGGTTAGTCAAGCTGTCAGGCAGAGCACATTGGAGAAGCTTTTTTTTAGTCCACTTTGCCTTTGGGAAACAGTCCAGGGTTGGGGTTTTGTTTTTTGAAGGAGTTTGACTGAAAAGTTTGAAAGAGAGTCTTTTTGGTGTTTCGGAGCTAGGTGAATAATCCTTGAGTCTTGCAAAATATTTCCTGCAAGCCTCTCCTGCAGGATAGTGAAAACAATATTCAGGAGGCTTCACATTGAGAGCTAAATACTCTTCACTTGGTGGAGAGTGAGTGGAAGTATATTCGCAGGAGGAGGCTAATGCTGTGTGCTGTGTTTCTATATGCAGGGTTTCCATATGCAGCATTTCTGCACGTAGCAGATGCCTGAGCTCGCACCACCAGCTACAGAGCACAGATGTGCTGAAGTCTGGAAGCCCTGGCTTCCTGTGCCTGCCTGCATTGGAAGGGGCTTACCGGGGGCGGGGGGGGGCAAAATACAGCATTTGAGCAAGTGTTGAAGTTCAGACTGGTGAACTTGAGAAGAAAAATAGTCCCCAAAAGACTTTACTTTTTACTGAAATCTAAGAAAATTGAACATCAGGTCACATTTTTAATGTTATGCCAGAGTCAAACAGTTCCTATACTGCTGGCCATAAGTCAGCTGGCCCATAGCGATACATTAAGTTGGATACCATCTACCTCACCTTCATCCTGCTTTCAGGAACAGACTTAAAATTCTTTTGGCTTTTGATAAGTACTGATGGTTGAGTCTGCCCCACTCTAGGAGGCACAGGGATACTGATAATTGTCTTTATGACCATTCCTAATTTCCCCAGGACGTCAGTTGTATGCATAAACTGTATGCTAATAGTCAGAGAGATAGAGTCTTCACATATGGTGGCTCTCATCTGGATTTGTCCCTCCCTGGGGTAGGTTGGCTGTGGGGGGAGCAAAGCATCCTTTGACCATGACAGAGGCTTGCTCTAAACTCAGCTTTGAAAGTTGCATTGAAAAAGCAGATCTACAGATCCTCAGTTCAGGACCGGTTGCTGAGTGAAAGCCTTAGAAGAGAGGTAGGGTGTACATGTCAACTCCTGGTACAGAAACATCTTCCAGCACAGCTGGCTGTAAGAGTTTGGAAGGTAATAAGGAGTTTAGAAGGAGTAAATGACAGAGGGCTTTTATTATAGGAGATTTTTCACAGCTGTGATTGGGGAGGAACCACTAACAAATAGAGGGAAGGAATATCTGACAAATGAAGCCACAGACATATAAAAAAGAGAATAGGGCTCAATTACTGGAGTGGTTTTTGTAGCCATAGGAGAAAGATCAGTGCAGATAACTTGCAAATGATAGACCAGTTGATTGCCCTCTCCCACGTTTTCTTTGGTTACATTTTGAAAAGTTATCAGTTTATTCTCAAATAGCTAAATGTTAAAGTCCCGATGCATCACTGTGTGTTGACCAGGGTAGGTACAAGAGCTTTGTTTTTTAAACTCTTTCTTTTAGGGGATCAGCTGTACTGATTTTCCCAGTCTGATTGGTACAGTCTCTGCTGAGGCATCTTGCAATGGCCAGTGAGCCTCTCTAGACACTTGGGAAACGTTCACCATAAGCTCTTTGTCTTCTCTGGCTTATAAAGGTCAGTGTACGCTGACCAGCTTGAATTGGATAGACAAGAAGATGCAAAATGTTAAAATACCTTTTTCTAATTATTATTTTTAATTTTTTTTTTAAATTCACAAGTATTCTGCAATGGTTATAACCAGGTTTCTCAAATGCACCCACAAAAAATCTGCCTTCAGTGCAACATCAGCTGTGAAAGGTGATGGACACTACTGAAAGAGAGTCTAATCCCTGCAGTGCCATATTTTGGAAAAGAAAAACTTCTTACACCGGGCTTAGAGATAAACGTTTTGCCAAGTAGAAACTGTTCATTTATTTATTACGGTTCTTTGCATCAGAACAAGGGACATCCTCTCAGTGTTTACAACTATCCACAAAATGTCAGCAACACATTACTTTGCACATATTAATGGTAAACTAAAACTGGATTCTCTTTCACGGGCAGGTTGAGAGCTGTGCTGGTG
>NW_010393747.1:0-30166 GCF_000710305.1 Buceros rhinoceros silvestris | reverse complement strand
GGCCTATGATTCTATCCCAGTGAAACCAGGACGTGGTTCTTCGGCACGGCACCTCAGCATCTTCTCTCACCTCCTTGTGCCACAAGCAGAAATAAAGAGTCTCCAGGTACTTGATGAGTAAGCAGAGCTGCTCGAACAATTCCTTGCAAACCACTGCCAACCCAAACCACAACATACCCAGATGCTTACTGCTCCACACACCACCTAACAGCTGTATAAAATAGCATAAAAATGCTTAATTACCTTCAGTGTTCTGTGTGGTTTAGTCACTTAGGTAGAAAGGGTTTGAAGGAACTGCTTTTGGGAAGTTAGAAGTGTTAAATACGGTATGAGGAGATGCAATCTTAAACTACCAGTCAGATACTGGCTCTGAGCTTTGCTGCTAGAACAGCTCTTGAGTAAAATGCCAATAGACTTTCTGCCTGCTCGTTTGCTTGGTGTGACCTGTAAATGGGTGGTAAAGACAGCAATAGGAACACCTCAGCCTAATGCGTAGCAAAATCCAGATTCTGCCCCTAGTACCCCAGGGAGCGACCGCTGCAATAGAACAAGGGTAACTGAGGGTTATTGTGAATAATGGCATCGGCTAGTTCTAACCCCAGGGCTTTGTTAGGCTGCTTCCTCAGAGATGGACAGGATCTAGGCTCCACCGTCTTGCAAAATTATATATTTCAAACTTTTCAAAACATTACACAAATCGGTCATTGAGACCCACCCGGCAAGGCAACTCCTGTATTTTTAAGTCTTTCTTTGCCAAGTATGTGATTTTCTTGTCAGACTAGAGTCTTCTTTGTACACGTACACACACACACACACAGAGAAATCTCCTGCCGCAGGCCTTTGTTTTTTCTAGGAGGAATTACTATTCTTTTTAGGAATAGCTTAGGCAGCCTGTACCCTCGTTTTATCACTTATCTGCCAATTCCAGCTTATAGGGGTGAAAAGTTTTTGAAGTTGCTTTATAATGACAGATATACGGGAACCGCCTAAGTTACAGCCAGGAAGTTCAGAGACTAGATTTCTTTTATTCAGCTATTGTAGGGGTTTTATGCCAAATATTTTGAATAACTTCTGGGTAGATTAAATATAAAGCTCAAATTAGGCAAAATCAAGACTATCTTCTACTCATCCAAAGTCTCATACAGAGTAACAGAAGCAAGAGGAATGATAGCAATAATTGTGGTAAGAGGAAAAAAAATACAGCAAAGAACCTCTATATTAGCCTGATTTCTCATGGAACTTCATTTCTCAGCTGGATTCCTTCAGCTAACCATGGTTTAGCCTCCTCATTCACACCTCTGTTGATCTTTAAAATTAAACAAACTCTTGTCCACTCAACTTTTAGAAACAACATATGTTAGAAGTTTTTGTAGTTTAGATACTATTTTATTTCTCCTCTTCTGGCATTAGATATAATAGAGTGAACTATGTTAACTGTTTTCAGGTTTTTTTGTTTTTTGGTTTTTTTTTAAATCGAAAAAACCCAAAGCAGCCTGGCAAGAGGGAAATGAAACTCTTTTAAGTACAGAGAAGACAAAGTTGCAGAAAAGAAAAAAAAGCAGAAGAACAGATAACAACTTCCTGGGTGGCTTTTCTCCGCTGAATCTTTCGGCCAACAAACAAAAAATCTTCTCTTTCCCCACCTTCCCATAAGTTAAAAAAAAATGGAGAAGAGAGTAGGAGGAAAAAAAGTCAAAATGCTGACGAATTCAACAAATATATGTTTGGAAACCAAACATCAGATGTAAATCATGTATTTCCAAAACCATCTAGACCTCACATATGTCATTGTAAGTCAAAAGTTGTTAATTTACCTTGGCACAAAGGTTTTGTAGCACAGTTGAACTTGGCTTCCCCTGCAGGTATTTGTCCTATCCTTGTTGGCTGGGTTTTCTGTTATGAATTAAACCTTATTAGTCTGCTAAATGTAAAAGCTCAAAGTCTCCACGTGCACCTCAGTCTCCTTTCTGCCTGCTCCAAGTTCTAAATTTTTTTCATGCAGGAGTGATAGAAAGTGTCTCCAATCCATGTGTAACAAACACAGCTGAGAAGGAATCTGTGTCCTACTTGCAGTTAGAGAACAAGAATGCCTCTGCCAGTCTGCCACTTCAAGGCTGGAATATCCTCCTGACCTTCAGCTGCACTTGTGGGGAGCAAGACAGCCATAGGATATGACTATTTAGCCCTAAAATAAAAGACCTACACATGCCTAAAGATGCTCTGATAAAATTGTTCTCAGGTAATTTCAATCATCTATATTTGTAGACCATTATCAACTAACTTTGAAGTCTTAACTGGTGCTGGATGTGTCCATCATGTTACCTGTTACATCATCTGGCTAACAATTTAGAAGTAATATAATGGGGCATAAAAGCCTAAAATTAAACACCGCTTAATGGTACTTAATGTATTGATCTAAAAATAAGAAATCACAAGGAAGAAATAGTACCAGCTGGGCCAGCTCATAAAAGACCTGTACCATCGACCATGGATGTGTCTAACAAATTCCTGTACGTTTGCAAATGGACCAAAGCAGCAGCTACAGGTCCAGTCACCTCAGTAGAATAAATATAGCACTGGCACAGGATCGGACCCTTTAAACTCCACCAAGAGCATGATGAGAGGTGATTGCTGTCTAGCTTTCCACTGAAACTTTTATTCATGAATGATACATTAAATCGGTAAAAATAAAGGGTGATACTATAAATGTTTTATTTATATTATGTAGCACTACTTCTGTAAGGCTGTCGCTCTCCAAACATAACTAAAGCAACTCTCTTTGCTCTAGAGAGCTTCACCATCTAAATGAGGAGAAAATTTGAAAATATAAGTAGCTAAACTGTACAAGACTCCAAGTCTGAGGTGCAACCTTAACTTAGCAGTTTTATCATGCGTTATGATTCGATTGCTGTAGATCTTGCTCCTGCAGGCTTACTCCAAGTTTTGGCCCTAAGAGTACACCTCAAACGTGTCCTGAGGCTGCGAAGAGGGCTGAAGTCCTGAGACCTATATCTCATTACCATCCTGACTATACCGTGAGGTCACATTTACACGATTAAACGAGTGTGATCCTTGACCACGGGCCAAGTCCACATAGCTGAAGACAAGTTGCCCATCTGCATCCACACTGCCTTGCACTTGGGCATGGGTCTCCCCTGGGTCTCCTCATGGTCTGGTGCACCTATAGCCCTGCAATGAGGTTACTCTTCCGTGTATTCACATTTTGGGGGGTCTGTAATGTTGCAAGAGCTGATTCTGAGCCTACTGCTGTGTTGTCTTCGTAGCATGAAACTGCAGGCACATGTTGCTGGGCCTAACACGTGGCAGGAGGGCACGTGGGAGGTGTTTGGTCTTTCTGCAGCAGCACTAGCAAAACCTGGTGTAGCCTCACCCATACTGTGGTTTGGGAGCTGTCCTGGGAGTGAGATGTTGCCCACAACCATGGTATTGCCGTGCAGAGCAGGCTAGCTGGGAGTTATCCAAACGTTTTTGGCAGTTCCGTGATTGGAACCACATTGCTGAAAGCTTCAAGCTCAGGAAAAGTCATGAAAATAGGTTTTCAAAAGAGCCTCAGCACTTGAAATGTACCCAAAAATACCTGATCGTGATCGCCTAAATGGAAGTTATTTTGAAAGTCTGGTCTTGTGTAAGAGGGAATATCAGTACAAAGCTTTAAAAACACTGGTTGGGTATATATGTACCCAGTGTGACCACTCTGACACCCAAATACACGTCTTACGGGAATTCCAGACCTCCAGCCCTCAAATCACATCAGTATCTATTTACTTCTACCTTTTGTTATTCCAGACACTGGTTACGAAAACCAGAAAATGGTTATTGGTTAGACTATCCACCATAATCCAATGGGAGCCAATTTTAAAATTGCCATTAATTATACAGACTAATTGGGTGCCTTCATTTAAGATTGAAATTGGTAATTCTAATTGCATTATTTTCAGTCTTAAAATGAAGTTTCTTCAAAAGTTTTGTTAGGACAATAAATGAGTGAAGGAGCAGTGCGATAATTAAAAAACCACAGTCACTATATATCGGATGAGTCTCATTATTACTATTCTTGACAATGTTTTTTCATCTGGAAATATCGCAGCTACATTTGCTGCATCTATCTTCCACTAATTACTTAGTCCAGAAAGCTTTGCCTGGTCCAGGCAAATTTACACAGAAAAATATTACTTCATCTATTTCCTTTAATCAGATGGGGAATGCCTTTCCCTGCAAATGTGCAAGATAGCCCTGTGTCAAAACAAATATCAGAAGATTTTTAACAGAAAAGGAAACATTAAAAAATCAGACTATTTGCCAGGGTAATTAGGAGCATACACAGGCTAATAATTTAAAAAAAAAAAAATCTAAAGAATACCGTCTTGCCACTGTACTGAAGTACTTCAATTTTTAAAACTGAGATGGATAGTGTCACTTTAACTTAGGAATGCTCTTTGTTATCTGCCTGGCCCAAATACTTCGAGACTTCAAGCCACCTGCCAAAACGGAGTCTGTGAGTGAGGAATGTCCCCTCAGTCAGGCACTGTCAAATTATTGACATCTGCTTGAGGCTGTCCACTGCTGGAGGACATCCCACTGAAGCAGCAGCAGCAGGCTCATCTAGCCTAGCCCAAGTGAAAAAATAAACTATAGCAACATTTCCTCCACTTTTTGTGCTATGCAGAGTTTCACTACTGCATAGCCTGTAACAATCCCAGGTTCAAACAGGCTTAACCTGTTCCGGAGCCGAAATCTAAAAACATGTTTTAAAGTATTCTTATATGCCTGAAAGCACAAATAACCGTTTGGAATTTCAGCTGCTCTTAGGTGCCTCATACCTGCTTATTGCCATGATATCTGCAAATAGCAAGATAAGAGATATAAAGTAGATGTATATTGTATGTAATACAGCATTTAACATATAGTTCATATATAGTATCTATATAGCATACAGTGTATAGCAGATATGTACTATATATACCTACAAATCCATACTGCTTATCAATCCGTATTAAAAATAAGGGAATGGTTGCTAGGGCAAGAAGCAATAAACTTGTATCTGTGCATGGAAGAGTCAGACTGAAGATAAAAAGAAACATCCTGGGGGTCAGAATGGTGAAGCACTGGAATATACTAGGCTGGCAAACTGCCTTCCCTCAGAGGCTGTAAGAACAAGTTAGGAGAACCCCAGGACCATCCTCTGACGGCATGATTCTGTGTTACTGTATATGGATGCTTTTGCTTTTATTATACTAAATTTTTCACAAATAATTTTCAACCAATTATATACTTCTAAACTATACTTCTAAAGGACAAGCATATTGAAATAGAAAATTTGCCAGGTATATTCAGATAAGCAAAACCAATGTCTGAAATAGCCCAGCAGTCTCTGATTCAATGTTAAATTTGCTCTGAGAATTTTCAAATACCTGATAGGAATAACCTGTTAGTGTTTATTACTGAGGGAATGTTACTTATACCCTTCGTTGTTATTGATTGGTTTTCAACATACGCTGGTGAATAGTTACACAACTAGTAGCTATTTTAGGAATATTGGGTATTTTTGTTTCTTTTTGGCATATGTGTGGCATGTTTAAACATAGGTAAAGCTGGACCATTCTTAGATTTGTTCAAGCAAATTCAAGTTTTGTCTTTCTAACGAGTCTACAGCTGACCAGGATAACCATACTGGTGCTTTTCCTCAGTGTCATCCATTCTTTGCTCAGGATGGTCCCTTGCATCTCTTTCTAGCTCGTTACCTAAATTCGGGGATGATTTAGCTGTTTGCAGAAATGCTTGCAGTGCTAATGTAAAATGTAAAATGCTTGCAGTGCTATGCAGAGGTCTCCAGCACCTTTGTGTTGATGACAAAGAGAGGACTGTGAGCCAGCAGCGAGTGAAAGGGCTGTGGGAAGCAATACCACTGTGAGCAGGGTGGTTGAACAATTACCTGACATTTCACAGCTACAGGTAAGCAGGCTAACATGACTATCGGCAATCAACTACGGCGTAGGAGGCTACACGTAAAAGAAGCTGTGATGTTCAAAGGGTCTGAACAAAAGAACTGATGTCAGCATTGACGAGCAGAGGAACTCCTGCTGATAGGACTTTCGTTCTGGCATGATAAACTCAATTGCCTTATGGAGAGGCCGGGCACTGATCACAGTTACCCTCCTGGTTTTTTTACCCATCTACCCAGTCCACAAGTGTACACACTTGGGGGGCCAGAACAGCATGGACACCCAGGATCCACATTATGGCTCCTGATTTTCCTTTCCTTCACCTGCAGAGAAGCAGTGTGGGAGGAAGGCAGTGCCCTCGCAGGCCTCGACCAGAGGCACAGTCAATCCAACACCAGTTGATGCCATTCTGCGTGATGGAGGGAGCAGACAGAAGAAGCAGGGTAAGTCACCGATGCTCCTGGTCACTCCTTCGTCCTTGGGTGCCTCTCTAGTGTTACGGGGGTTCCCAGGTTCTTCAGGCTAGAGCTAGAGGTTGGACATGGCCAGCAGGAGCATGGCAGGTGGTTGGCAGCATTTCTACCCTGGGAAGGTTGGGGGCACCGTGCTGGCCTCTCATGCCTGCGCTGCTGACCTGCCTCTCCTTGCAGCCTTCAGCACACAGTCAAACGACCATGCCCAGCACCACGTGCCAGGCAGCCTTTTCCTTCAGCTTCTGACTCCTGGGACCAGCAAGCAGTTGGGCTAGAGTGAAGTCCAGGCTGCTCATGGCTACCAAGAAATGAAGAGCCAGTGCTGCCTCAGCTCAGCCAGGCAGGACAGGGCTTGTGGCAGCCCCAGGGATGGCACCAGTACCCAACCCCTGCAAGAGAAGCCCTATGGGGACTGCCACACCTGAGAGGAATGCGGCTTCCCCACCACAGGGAATCACACTCTGTCTTACTGCCAGCACAGAAAATTGTGTTCCACTATCATGACAAGAGCATAAGAATGGAAATTACAAAGGAGATATAAGGATGAAAGTTGACTTTGTCCTATAGTTAAAAATCGCAGGGCACCCAGGTGCACACTGGGTATGCTGAAGTCCTTCACTGCCTTGGTGGCCCAGGAGCATCCCAACTGGTCTGTGCATTGATGAGACAATGGACTGACTGTGGACAATGGATCACCCACCAGAGACTCAACTCTTGGCTGAACCTACCGTGGCATGACCACGAGTTTCACTAACGGCTGTAAGAGGTCTCCAGGTATGAATCTCAAACAGCCATGGCGATTCCCCACGGTATCTACTCCTTTGTCTAGATCAATCCATAGGCACAATTTGTGTCTTTCAATGAGTTGACTAATATCCTGGGTAGAGGATCTGGCCATCCCAGAAACTTCTTCAGGTAGTTCCTGCTGCAAGACTGACTGGACTCAATGTAGGTAAAACGCTTGCAAATAGTGTAAACTCTTCCTACAGAAGGAGAAATGGTCACATAGGATCACATGCTGTTGACAGTTATAATAGGGGATGTTTCTTAGGTATATCAGGAGTGATGGATCTTGTGTGCACTGAAGTGGTCATGCAACAGCACAGGCCAGCTGGCTATGAGAACATTAAGCAGCTTTTAGTTTGCTTAAAGGCTGGTTAAACAATTCTTTTCTATGATCAGTTTTTAATTTCTGAGGCATTCACCTCTCCTTAAACATGGTTTTAAAATCCCCAGGTATTTCAAAACCTGTTTGGCCTTTTATATCAACAGCTGACGCATGCTTGTACAAGCATATCTAGCATCATTAACACCATCCTTGTGTTTGGAAAACTTGCTTACCCACAAAACCTGCCTGCCATTGCACATCCACATCTGCCACCATCACCTTGTTCCTTTTAAAACTTTTTCTTGCTGTCCTGCCTGAGCTGTAAGCACCCTGGTTTACCACCCAGGCTGCCACTTAGCCTCTGTTCAGACCAGCAATTTGCCTTTCAGTGGCAAATTACTCCTTTAGAAAGGAGTCTTACACCCCCAAATCTTCCCACATGGTAGCACACTGGTATACACGTGTACAAATGAAACCCTCGCCTTGTGCGCAGAGACTCTTCATGGACAGTTTACAAGGGATGCTGGTTGCCAGCAAGGCTTCTCCAGCCTTTGTCCCTTTTCCTTGTATGTTGCTGTCCCTCCTCTGTCTGCTCCACTTTCTTTGATTGCTGCAGGCCCAAACGGGGCTGTTAAGCAGCCTTTGGTACCTCAGCTTGTTCAGAACTGGCTCAGGTACCTCAGATATCATGACACTGAATTACATTTTTGAAACTGAACCAGCAGTCTCCAAAGGAAGGGCTTAAGCAATTTCACCTCACTGTCAGTATTATTTCAGTTATTGTAACTCACCTAGGGGAAAAGGTTACGCTGTTACATCTGTCTTGTACTTTCCTAAGATGAGGAAAGTAAAAAAAAGAGTATGTAAGCATAAGAAAGCATCTCTGGAAGGGAGGGAGCAGCTATTCTTTTTGCTACACAAAACCACTTCTCAGACTTCACTGAACTTCTCTAAAAAACCTTTAAAATTAAGATCTGGCTGCCAGGATTCTTCTTTTCCTCAGAAAGGAGCCGTACAACTACCTCACAGGGTTATCAGTTCACACGTCCTTGGCTGGCAGTCAAGCCATCGGCTTGGGTGGGTTACTTGGACTATAGTCAGGGGCTGGATAACAGAGCAGTAGGAAGGATGAGGACAGAAGATTCTTGAGTGCGTGTGCCTGTATGATGTACAAGGAAGCAGGCTGAAGCCATTCGCTTGTCCTCTGTAGAAGACAAAAGACTGATTCACAAACATCCCCTGACTGGTTATTTTCACTTTGATCCTAACACGATGCTTTACTCCACAAGGCTGTGGGCCATGTGGTATGTTCTGGCAAGGAGCATGTGCTACTCCTACAGAGCTTTCCAGAAGTGGGGATCCCTCAGAGTGAATGAATGCCCTGCCAGCTCCTTCCTCATACTTCCCTTGAAGCAAAGCTCAAATGTGTGAATCTCTGTGGCGTTTGACTTGGCGGTATATCACAGGGAGAAAGTTAATCTTTCATGCAACTAGACTCAGTTCCACACAAGCGTACTGAGACACGATGAAGTTATCAATCCAAACAGTTCAGTCAGAAAAAGGTTTATCTCTGTAGGATGATTTATTTTAATCTGTTATGTAAATCTGGTAGTGCTTCTATCTTTTTAACACCTACTATAAGGTTTTATTTAAAGTCTAGACATGCTCTACAGAGAGCGCAAAATGTGGCGTGTTCTTGCAAGGAGCACGTGCTAACCCTACAGATTAACCCAGGAGGCCTCCAGCAGCCCTGCTCTTACATATGCAGAATTCATCACCGGCACTCGAGCTCTCCGCTTGGCTTTGGCTCCACCAGCTCACGCCATACGAAAGGAGCTCTGCCTTCTGGGCATCAGACTTCTCAGCTGTGTTAATTAAACCCTACAGGCTGACCTATGTCAATACAATTTTTTTATATCCCATTCTAAACATGGTCAATAAACAGTTGGCAGGAAAAGATTTTTTTTTTTTTTTTTTTTCTGCAGGCAGTCAATTAGAGAAATAATTTGAGCAATACCCCCAAGAATAGCTGGGAAGAAAATGACATTGCCGTTATTGGCAGATTTCCACCATTCATCTGTATTAGCCATGTGTTGACTTTTGTCAATAAGATTTTATTTTTGTCAGTTTTTCCTTATAGGTATTGGAATTCTTTACAGCCTGTTAGGCTACTACGAGACATATTTAGAAACACAGTGATCCCAGTGCTCCGTTCCTCTGTCCCCAGGGGAACTCTATTGAAATCGTTTCAAATTTAGGCCCATGCAGCAAAATAATATGGCTTATCACATGAGGGAAAATATTTTCTGCAAAGAAAGAGAAGTTAAAATATAGTCAGTGAAAACTGTATTCTTCGTGGGCACGGAGAGACAAAAGCTAATGTGGCCAGTGTTGTAATAAATGCATTACTTTCCATAAAAGAGGGAAGAACCAAGTAAGACTAAAACGCAAAAGCTGTATGAGAACTTGCATTCCATTCCATGTGAGTTTGGAAGATTGTATTTTAAAACTAATGTCTGTCCAAGTAGCTTCTCACCTAACTTTAAAGGAGCATTTGGAGTATTTGTTACTATAAGGAGATTTCAGACATAATACTGAGGGATGAGTAGCACAGCATGCGACAGCTTGACTCCTTTGTCATAAGTACTGACTCGTCCACTGTGCCCTCTTCCAAGTCCAGGCCAAGTCACAGTGCAGAGGCGAGAGACTAGGTTATTGTGACCATTCTATTGGAGATTTTCTGTTGCTGGAAGACCAGTTCACTGAGCACTAAATAACATAATCTGTCATAAACCCAGGATTTATTTGGCTCATTTAATTTGGAATGACAGTTCCCATTGTTGAGAGTAGAACCGGATATTTTATCTTCCACCTCTAGGTAGTGTGTGGTAGACCCACCAGGGAAATATTTCTCCAGATTTACACACTTTCAGTTCCTGAAGAAGTTCTTTTCTTCATAGCAGTTTGGAAAGGCAGGAGAGGCTCCCTTCTGAGATGAGTGGGATGAGCTTTTGGAGAAAGGCAGCATGGGAGCTACCTCTTCCACCACAGTGGAGAGATACCAGAAACATCTGTGATGGCCCTAGAATGGAGAGATCAGGATGGAACCAGGTGCATACACATGTGCAAGCACACACTTACACAAATCTTATGTACCGTGCAAAATCTGTCACAGGACTTACAGTCTGTAAACTCAAATTTTAAAGATAATTGATGGAAAAAAGGTCTTGAAATAGAAGGTATAACATGACATAACATGTTGCAATAAGGGAATATGCCTGTCACCGGATGTGAGAACAGTCCAGCTGCTGAAGTCCGGCCACTGGGTAAAACAAGCATGTCGGGTGCACAAATAATAATGGATTATTTACATGCAAGGAACACAGGTTCTTTGGGATTGCCGGTGATAAACTGATGAACTGCAGTGTGGCTGTACCTCTGCTGCCAAAGAAATACCCAGCGCTATGGGTCCAACACCCAATACGCAGCAGCCCGGCTGTGGGGTAAAACAAACCCGTGGGATGCACAAATAGACCGTAGAAACACAACTGCGATTATAAACTAACTCACGGGGAAAAATAAAAGCACTCAGCCTGGCTGAGGTTATGAATCTTACCCACGAGGTGTCCCTGCTGGGGGGAGGTGGAGAAGGAGCGAATCCATCAATCCATCCTTTCGGTTCCATTTCGAAGTGTATTGCAGCCCAACTTTAGGGGCAGCATCAGGGCAATATTTCATTTTTCTTATTACATCAGCGGTGTGGGGCATGTGTGGGTGGGACCGTAGGCAAGTTTATCGCTTAAGTTAACTGCACAAAGTCCATTAATTTACATCTTCATGGGTATCTGTAACAGCTTATTTTGTCCTGGCTGGTAAAGTGGAGGAATTCAGCTAGGACCTCCACACGTTTCTCACCCCTCCTGACAGCAAGATAACACCAATCACCGGACACTTATCTAGTGATAATTGTAGGCCTAATTGTCAAATCACCTGACACCGAATTCTATGACATTGAGCTTGCTGACATTCAGCTGCCTTTGGTGCATGACTTTGCACATCACTTGGTACTTGTGGTCAACTTCCTACATGCCTTAAATATTAGGATCACAGGTTTAAGTTGGAAGGGACCCCTAAAGATCGTCTAATTCCATCCCCCCTGTCAAGGGCAGGGACAGCTTCCACTAGGGCAGGTTGCTCAAAGCCCCATAACTCAGTTGCTTGTCCTCAGCTGAGGACAATTATTTTTAGTGAAGCTGACTTTGGATTTGAGGACATGAAAATTGGAAATTCACTGAAATCACAGAAATAAATGACCCTACTAATGACTAAACATCTCCCAGTGAAAGGGTGTGCATGCTGGGAAAGCATTCAGTGGAAAGAAGTCTGCCAGAGGAAGTGCTGTGCTTCCTGCAGCAAGCCCCATCCATCCGCAGGACATTTTTGGCATCCCTCTCCCTTCCCTCCCTGTACTGTGGCGCGGGGATCAAACAGGGATCCCCTCAGGGCTCGGCTAGCCAGAGCACTGGCTGCGAACAGAAGGTGACCATATGAGGTAAACAGGACTCTGGAAGACCTCAGCGAACTGAGGAGGCAGCACACGTGTTAGATGTTGTGTATTTGAGAATTTGAGGCTTTCTATTGAAAATTACTCTTTCATCAATTTTTTAAAATTATCTGTTCCAGTGAGAATGCAAAAGGAATAAAGTTACGTTAAACTAAACCTCTGGATATAGGTACTAGATGAATGCTCAGTGATGAGACGAATTTACATTCCTTGCTAGCCATAAATACTAGATTGATAGTCTGGGTATTCCAAATGTAAGCCAATCAGAAGCACGTTGCAGGCAGATTCTGAAGAGAGGGAACAGTCTGTAGGAATTCTCACCCACTGCACCTGTGAAAGGCACACATAGAGATACGAACATTGTTATGAGCATGTGAGAAAAAAATGTGCAGTTACTGGAATTAAATCAGAATAAAATATCCCTGAAATCAGTCAGGAAAAATTCTTTCCACGCTGCCTGCTAAGTGCACTGTCTTCACATTTGTGGATGAGTTATTTTGAATTAAAAGTAGATTCTTTAACCTTTTCTTTTTGTTTTTAATAAAACTTTTCTTAAGTCAGAAAAAGGCTTTTTTTTCCCCAGCACAGTAAGTTTGGAATGGAAGAGGTGTTGTTATACTACTGCAGATAATGTTGCTTTACCTATTTCTGCTGATTTCATTGATTTAGGGGATCAGCTTCTTTCAATGATTTATTTGATTTATGGGATCAGATCCTCAGAAACGCTGAGGATGCTCTTAGATTCTATTATCCTAAGATCCTTAAATTCTTGTGCAAGACTTCCATGCCCTCCCACATGGAGGAAGATTTTCTTGGTAGCCTGAATTTTTGTAAAGCATTTTTTTGATAGGAAGAGAATGCATAACCCTATAAAGTGTGGTCTAATAGTCACAACTCATTCCTTTTTTCTTCTCTCTCCTTTCCTAACAATTTAACAAAACACTACTGCAGGAGCTGGAGCTAGTCAAACGACCTGCCAAGCTCTGACATCCTATATGTAAAAAAACTCTACCAAAATATCTCAACAGCCTTGAGGGACCCAGCCTTTCAAGTGCCTGTGGATTGCCCGGGGGCTGCTGCTGAGTGCTTGGTACCCACCTGCTGTTCCATGAGTTCAGTGTTCCAGGCATGGTGATGCTGATTTACCTGTACTCTGCACTCGGCAAAATGCTAATCAAAGAACTATAGTCTCAGATGTAGATTTTCAATTACTTTGACTCTCCCCTCACTTAGCAGAGTGGGGCAAGGAGGAATCAGCAGGAGAAGAAATCTCTCTAGGTTATGACCGAGCTCAATTGGTTTGCAAATGGCATTAAATGAGACGTCCATCCCACAATTTCAGATAGAACAAATGTCTTGCTGAGTCTGCTGTCCTCTAGTCCATTAAAAAAAACCAAAACCAGGGGAAAAAATGGAACATCTTTTACTGACCTGGGAACAGTTTTGTTAGGGTTCACCACCTGCATCACATTAGCACTTTGGGATAAACTTTCCCTGATGCTTATGACACCATTGCAGTCACACTGGCCAGCTGATGACAGAATGGGGCCCTTGGCGATCCCCTTACTGCTGTCACCAAATGGTACCACAGAGCAACACTGTTAGCAGCTGTTTCCCTCCACATGAGACATTCGCCACATTGCTCTAATTTGTACAGTTTAACTCCTATAATGGGAACCATTACAGGATTTTATTAGGACTACTCCTTAACCATTAACTCCTCAAGGAGCAGAACATACGAGCAGCCATAGCAGCTAAGACCAAACAGCCCTTTTTATTGTTTGGTTATGGTGATGTCTTCATCCTGTAGGGATCAGGTCCATTAGGACATCATTGAAGAAACTGCCCTAGCCATGACTGAGCACTAATACAAGCAATTAGTAACCACAAAATAAATGTTTAGCTTTAAATAAATGCAAACATGTTCATTTAAGCAAACATCATTCACGCAAATGCCATTGGAATCTCCAACTAATTTTTTTCCAGAAAAAGTATCCTAATACATGATTTGGAAGCACTATTGGCTTATAGAAAAACATGTTACTACCCTGTCCTGCTGTACCTAAACAGTATTTAGGAATGTGCTCTCTATCTAGGAATTAATTAAGCTTTTTTGTCCCTGCTTAGAAGTGCTCCTATATTCTGTGTCCAGCAATGCACTGGAAGAGAGAAAACCAGTTTTATTGATTGCTGAATGGTAAGCCAACCCAGTCTGACAAGCCCAAGAGTGGCTGTAACTACTGGTGTATCTGTTACTGACAACTCATTGCTGAATGGAAACTAACTCCAAGATCAAGTAAGGCCTGATAACTTTGATTTTTCAGGATTGCTTGAAATGACCTGGATGGATGGATATGCATGGATATTGCAAAAGGATCTTTATGTATGATGGGAGAGAATATTTCAGAAGCGATACAGCTGATTAGTGCTGTTACTTGCCTACTTGTGTCTCCTGGTCCTGGGTTTGAGATGGAGCAGCTCAAGACGTAGGGGTGTACAGTCCTCTGCGCAGATGTTCTTTGCAGAATGTGTGTGTGCCTGGAGCAGGCCTTTTGAATCAGAAGAAAGGCACCGAGAAGGGCGTGAACATAGTCCTTCACACTGCTTATCAACCCTGTGTTTGCCACATCATTGCAAACAGAACAGATAAGAGCTGTGTTTTGATACAAATGGATAAAGTCTGAATCTCTGTAACACACCAGAGGTAGCTGGATTCAAGGATCTTTGGGCTCTAAGGATAATTTGTTTGGGGACTCTGCCTGGAGTATCATTTATTAAACAAATCTGGTTGACATTTATGATGAGTATGTGATTTTCCCAAACTTGCTTGATTACACGTCTGCCTTGGATCAGCTATGACAATATTTATTCCAATGGGATCTCGTTATCTGCAATGCAGGAAATTATTGCTAAATAAACTGACTCAAAATATTAGTTCTACACATATTTTCTCAGGGAGCTATTCATAAAAATTGCTGGGCTAGAGTATAAAAGTCTTCATTAATGAAGTGATATGTTCATATTAGTGCTTTAGTCTTTTCGATCTGTCACTATTTAGGGCCTGACACTAAACTTACTGAAGTTGTAGGAAAGTTCCCATTATCTCTGGTGGATTTTGGATCATAGAACCATAGAATCATCATAGAGTAGTTTGGGTTGAAAAGGACCTTCAAAGATCATCTAGTCCAACCCCCCCGCAGTGAGCAGGGACATCTTCAACTAGATCAGGTTGCTCAGAGCCCTGTCCAGCCTGACCTTGAATGGTTCCAGGGATGGGGCATTTAACACCTCTCTGGGCAACCTGTGCCAGTGTTTCACCACTCTCAGTGTAAAAAATTTCCACCTTATATCTAGTCTAAATCTCCCCTCTTTTAGTTTTAAACCATCACCCCTTGTCCTGTTGCAACAGCCCCCCTGCTAAAAAGATCTTTATTTTTATTTTATTATCAGTCTTTCTTATTGGCCTCCTTTAAGCACAGAAAGGCCGCAGTAAGGTCTTCCTGGATCCTTCTCTTCTCCAGGCTGACCAACCCTGACTCCCTCAGCCTTTCCTCACAGCAGAGGAGCGAGGGTGTTTCAGCCCTCTGACCATTTTTGTGGCCATCCTCAGGTCCTGCCGCAACAGGCTGATGTCTTTCCTGTGCTGAACCCTCTCAAGCTGGGTCCAGTTCAGTGGTGAGGTCTCACCACAGCAGAGTAGAGCGGCAGCATCACCTCCCTCGACCTGCTGGCCACGCTTCTCTTGATGCAGCCAAGGGTATGGCTGGCGTCCTGGGCTGTGAGCGCACATTGCCAGCTAATGTCCAGCTCTTCGCCCACCAGTACTGCTTATGGTAAAGATCCTTTAGATCATGTTAGATGTGAAAAAGAATAAAGGCTAGTTTTATCCATTTGCAAAGCTGCCATTTAACTTTAAAAGCAGAAATAGATCAAGGGAGGTTTGCAAAGTGGAAAAAAAACTCTTATGGAGTTTTAGAAATTTCAGCACATTATTTTCAGTACTTTTGGTACTTTTCTTTCTTTTCAGGCTGATTGTACTTCAGATAGTATTTTTAAAATCGGGATTCTTGGTGCATTTAAGGATAAATAGTCAGAGAACTCCACAAATTTCCAACTTCTTGAGCATTCGCTTATAATTACCCAACATTAATTCTTTACACCCCTATGACACACTAGTCACTTCTGTAACTGTCAAGGCAAACAGCGTGTTTTCCTTTGTGCATGGTGTTTATTAGGTATATAACCTAACCAGGACTGGTTAAAAATGTTGGACACATTCTCAGAGTTATCTCTTAGATCTCTTTGGAGATAAATTAATTCAGCTGAAATATAGTGTCATCTTTACAATGCTTCCCTATACCACTGCTCCATAAAGATCCCGTACACTATTCCTTACTGAAGAATACACACCACTGGAGCATTTCTTGTCCTTTATTTAAAGATTAGCAACACAAATAAGAAATTAAATCTACATTTAAATTTTACTATTTCCTCGTGTTCTCAGGAGAGACAAGGATTCTTACATGCAGCTGCTCCCAATGTTGGTAGCACTTTTGGACTCTGCAAGCTGCTTGCTTCAGAAAAAAGAAAAAAAGAAAAATATCTGATGAAGAGAAGCTGTTTACAGAAGCTCACCAAACTCTAGAGCTTATGTATGTAGGGGGATGCAGTGCACCTCTTTTATTTCCCAGCAGCATGGATGGAGCCAAAGGCAATGCCTGTAGTCCCACATATAAATGCCTGCTTTGGCATGGGGGGCAACTTTCAAACTCTTTTCCCCTCCAAAATACAGTGATCATTTAACTGAGAATGGTGTGTGGCCTGTGCCAAGTCCTAAATTATGCCTGGAAGTCGTTTAGGAAACTTTGAGCATAAAAATACCCCAGGCTTTATCCTGACAGTTAAACAGAGCAAACAATCAGTTGCTTGTGTCTAAGGCTGCGCCCTGGCATTGTGTAATTTACCGTTATTGCTACCGGAGTACACGCTGGCAACACAAAGCACCTCAGATTACATAAATTCTGAGCCATGCTTGGACGCTGAGTATAACTCAGAAACAGGTAGGCTCTATACTGGAACACACCCGAAAGGAGCCGTTTCCTATTTAAGAACTAGAAATACCTATTGATTAGCTATACGTGTCACACGGGATAACTCCCTGCTTTGCATTCGGCCTGATACACTCCTCGACAGGGCGAATGATTAGTATTTATAGATGTCCAATTAAAGTTATATTAATTTGGGTAGTTATCCCAAACAGATGAGGACCCAGCTGAACCAAGGCAGCCAGAACACCACCCCTGCTTACTCAGACCCGCCCTGGACCCTGTTATCCCCTAGCGGCATCTCCGCTTGGCCCTCCCTTTCCTACATACAACATGTTCTCCCGGACGCCGGGTGCTATTTCTATCTGCGCCCTCCCTGTGAGCACGCCGTTGCTTTTCAGCAGTGAGGAGCTGGGCTTGGCCATTTGGCATCCTTTCCTCTACATCCTTGCCACAGCTCTGGTGGTGTGATCCACACTCAAGTCTGACTTCAGCTGGTGCGGTTCTTCGTTCAGATGCTGTAGCTACAGTCTCTGACTCCTCGGGAGTCAGCTTGTGTGAAACACAGGGAGGTTGGGGCAGAGTTGGAGGCAGGGAATTCCTTGTGCACTGGAGGTTTTCAAGACATGACTGGACAGGGCACAAGATAATCTCATGTAGGGTCACCTACTCATGAAAGGTTGGACCAGATGATATTTGGAGGTCCCTTCCAGCCTGAGCTGGTCTATGGTTCTGTGGTTGTTACAGGATATAAAGTTAACATATGTCGATCTTGGGATTTTATTGTTGTTCTTTCAGTCTCAGGTTTTTCTTTACAAGCCTGCAGGGAGTTTTCCAGCCAAGATTTTAACTTTGCACTTGGAGATGAAAAGTAAGCTTTCTGTTTTAACAGTGGCAGTGAAAGGTTTGTGAATGCAGCTTCTTTATCGGGCTCAAAATCATGGAAGTAACAGAAGAACTCCAAATTCAGATTAATTTTTTTAATCTCCCAACTCTGACGCTGCTGTGGAGTCTTTTGAAGGAACCAACAATATTTGACTAACCGGTTTACTGATATACGGTAATGTTATTTAGAAAATTCTGAGAATGTGGGCTATTGCCTTACATTACTACAGACAAGGTTCTTACTTGTTCAGTGCATTAATTTAAAAAAATATCAGAATAAAATATTTGATGCATGGATGTAGCCACTAGATGGGAGGAAAGAGCTGGTTAGGAACTGGGAGCATCAGCTAGGGGTGCACTTAGGAAGCTGCCACCACCAGCTGTGACATGACACGCTGGAGCTGGATGCTAATACATCTGGGAGCACTTTTACAACTGTATACATGCAGGTTATTCACTGAACTGGACACTTTTTAAATGAATTGGTAGTGGTGGTGATGAATTGTTGAGGGAGTGGTATATTTTAAAAATAACTGTAATTCTCTGCCTCTAAATGGCATTGCTGTAGGAAATTCTCCACTTTTCATCCGCAGCGCTGATGGAAAGGAACATCTTTCACGTTATCTCATCTACACGAGGTCTGTTAGAAATACAGCTGCCGAGGACTTTTATGTATTTTTTTCAAAATACAGCTACCGAGGAGTGGTATTAGCCTCTGTGTTAAGAGGGCAGAACTGAAGTCCTTACAATGTCACAGATTTTCCATGTAGCTTCAGGCAAGATGCTTTTCCCCCTCTGCATATCAGTTCTTCCTTGGCTTCTCTTTGTTTTCCTATTTAAGTGGCATATAATGGAAACTCCTTTCTTCCCCAGGGGGGATTAATACTATAGGCCCTCCTATCATAATATCATACAATATAGAAATATCTTGGGAAAATTAGTGGATACATTTGTTGATATGAAAAATCTGAGTTTTTCACTGTTTTGTGTGGCCACTTATATTTAACTTGAAGGATAACAGAAATCTGGTCCAGACTGTTGCCTAAAACTATTTGTAAAAGCTGACCAAAGCAAAAAGATAAAGAAATGGAACAATTTGAAACAAAGGCATACTGATCTTGGCCAAAAGGGGTGTGGGTTGATTAACCAGTGGACCAAGATGGTCATGGAAGAAATTGAGAGTAATAGACGAATAAAATAAGGGGAAAAAAGGGTTTAACTCAAACTCCTTTGCTGAATTGTTTAATACAGCAACTCAGCCAAAAAGAAGTAGAAGTTGACACCTCTGACAAATGACTTCTGAAACATCCTGGTAGGACCTCGAAGTGCACTGCAATTACGAGCGTGCTTTCACATCCCCATCTTGGGAGTCACAGTAACTTCACTGAGACACACAGAGGCTCATGAGGGATCCCTCCTCTCCACTTTTGACAGCTTCGGCAATATCTTCATATTTGACCTGGAGTTTCTTTTGCCTTTTGTTCCCCTCTTACCTTTTTCCTATCTTTTATTCTTATCTTACCCTTTTCTATTTTTCTTTTCTTCAGCCAAGAAAGTGTTCAGTAATTCTGCTGGCAAAGTTTGCCTGGGCAGGGAGCAGCTAACTGAATCACATTAACATATGTATTATTCAGTAAAAAAAGTATAAATAAGAACACCAAACCCAGAACCTAACATTGAGGTCCTGGTTGGAGTCTGGCTGCTTGTGCTCAAGGACAACTTTGACGTGGCCTCACTGGGGACACCTGACGGTCAGCTTGGGCTCAGGCTCTTGCCCTGGGGTTTTGCTGATCTTGACCTGCTGACTTACTTTATTGACTTCCTCGCCCTGCCCCTCTCTTCTGTGGGACAGTGCCATGTCATGGGGGCAGTGACCTGCCCCTCGCCATCACCCGTGGCTTCTGCCTTACCTGCCCTCATCCAGCACCTGCTCCTGCTGCTCCCTCATACGGTATTTTCCATTCTTGCTGCTTCCTTCTTTCTCCTTTTGAAAATTTACCTTGCTTTGTCCTCAAGAAAATAGGACAACAGCATTAACAACTTCAGACCATGTCGATGAAATTGTCCTTAATCTTCTCCCAACAAAGTGCTATCTAAGCTATCTAAATGAGAGTCAAACATGGAAAGCTTCCGTGAATCTCCCTCTTTTACAAAAGAGAAATGCATTAAATCACGTTGTTAAAATGAAAATTTCATGAATGTTTTCACTATTTTTCTCTCAAGAATTTTAATAATGTTTACCATGAGATGAAGGATGCCCATATTATTGACCTAGACCTTGATACCATTTAATACTGTAATATTCTCCTTGGGATGGGTCTTACAGATGCCTTTACCTTATGTACTGATTTGGTACACCAAAACTACCATAAACCAGATTATCTATCAAAAAAATGAGCCTTTTTGAAGCATTTTTCCATTTCTAAGAAGGTACTTAATCTAGTTACACTGAAAAGTTTGGGAATTAAGAGATTCCAGATACCTGTTGCTGAAATTATGCTTTAAATACAATACATGGAGAAGGTGGATTTACTTTGGAAAAGCAGGAGTATATTATGGCAGACCAGACACAAACCTGGGTTTCCAAAATCTAGTCCCTTCTCCACTTGTGCAGCCTAGTTCGTTCTCCACTCCAGGTGTTTTAATGCTTTCCTAGGTGCAGTCCTCTGCTAGCAGTCAGCATTAGCATCCCTGGGCTAGCCACTGCAACCCTGCTGTTCATTATCTGCTGCTGCCAGAATCCAGACGTGTGTCTGCACCCCAAGAGGGATAATCGCCTGCTCTGACCCTGGAGCTCCAACCTCTAATAATGCTGCAGAGGTTAGAGCTTGATTAAGAGTATATGGAGATGTCCCAAAGGAGCTGCTGTTTCCTGCAGTACCTGTGATATCTAGGAAGGGTGAGACAGCCACTTTTGTTACGTGACCCACTGCGCTGTTACCGCAGGAGCATTAATCCACTGCTGAAAAGCCTTCTGTGTCCTCAGTAGAGAGTTCTGAGAGTTCTGAAATCTTCATGGAGGTTTAAATAGCATTTAAAGCCCAGGCGCTCTTTGACTAGGCAAGAAGATAGCCCTTCCTCTCTCCCTCCGGGTTCTTAAACCAGAGGTATTACACAGTGAAGGGAGGATTTGTGCAGGAAGGATTTCCCCAGATCGCTTCCTAGCCCAGCAATGTCTCCTCTGTTTCGGCCTCTCCTCAGCCACACTAATAGCAAAACATCACTTCTGGACAAAATGTGACAAACCACTGCATACACAGGGCACAGATACACAAGCAGACCTGGCTGGCTTGTTTCTCTCCCCTCTGCTCCCTAAAACGTGAGGGTCTTTCTCTGAGGAGTGCCAGGCTGCTTCCTTGGCCCGGACTATCCTTTAAGGGCATAACTGTTGTGCTGTATAGGGGGACAATTTACACAACACCTTCATTTGTGAACTGCTACTGAACCGCCAGTAATTACAGAGCTGCAGTGTACCTGGGGAGGCTGACCCAGACTGGCTCAACTGAACAGAAATCACACCCACGCTTTCCACAAAGACTCCCACTGCTGGGCTACCAGAACCAGCAGCTGTTAAATGTCAGCAGCAAGTATTTTAATTGTCATACCGTCTTAATTTGTCTGAATGGGCCAAGGTAAAAATAAATATGTCTTATTTTCACTAGTGGTTATCACTGAGTCTGGTGCTGTGGAGCAACTACAACTGAAAAAAGACATTACAGACACTTTTACTGGGAGTGGTGGGGAGAAATGGACTTGGGAGATGCTGATTTCCATTTCTGTGCCCCTTCGCTACACCAGAGATGGTTAACCCATAACTCCTGGTATGATTCACAACATTTCTTCACACAGGGAACTTGCACAGCAAGCATCTCCTTCCTCTCTCCACCTTGCCCATGCTCTGCTCTTTTTCCAGCTACAGACAAAGGAAACTCTGCAACTTCTTGGCTCCTTCAGGAACCACTTGCTTGCTGACCCCTCTTCAGTGCATCTATACTGGTAAACAAAACCTATACTAGTAGCCAAAACAGGGCAGGGTCTCTTTTTTTTTTTTCTTTTAAGCATGAGGTAAGAAAAACTAATAGAACTAATCGAACACAGCCCATAAAGCTAAAGTCCAACACCCTTCAAACTGGGATAGCCTCACCCATTCTCCTTACTGGGAATGGTCCACGTGCAAGCTGCGCCAGGGAAAGCGCAAGCTCAGCTCAGAAGGATGCCAGGTTTTTTATTAGAATTGAATACGGATAGTCACAGAACAGTGATTGCATCCACCACCTAGTAACCTTACAGGTCTAGACACGATCTAAATGGCTACACAATGGGGCATGTAGCCCACCCACCAAGACTGGCATATGTGCACCAGCCTATCCCCTGCCAGATTTTAAGGTCATGATTCCCCCTTGCTAAGCAGTCTCCACCGAAATTTCTCTATTTGGAACATAAATTGGTGATGTAAGTCGGTGGATGTCCAAAGATACGTATTTTTTTTATTTCCAGACTGTATGTAAACCTTTAATGCAAACCAGCAGAGACCTTAGTGGAGCAGCAAGGGCATCCACCAAGAAGCAGCTCTTTCTCCTTTAGTTCCTTCAGGAATTCAGTCCCTCTTTATAGTCTCACCTTTGCATAACTGTCAAATACTTTTTTATGTTGTTTCTGACATCAGGCTTATCTCAGGCCCTAAGCTGAGAAGAGGAGAGAATGATGAAAAAATTAGTAAAAACAAAAAAGGGATGAAGCTAGTAGCATCATTTCTTTTTATGCTACATACAGGACTGTTAATCAGTACCAGCTCTGCATGAATCAGGTTTCCGTTCTACCCAGAGCTAAGTGTAATATTCAGCATTAAATAAATATGAATTATTGTTCACCTCAGTCTAAATACACAGCCTCATAAAAGATGGATATGGTCATTACTTGGAATGTTTTTTCAAATAAAAAATTGAACTAAAGAGAAAAATGAACTTCTTTGTAGAAGAGGAGGTGTTCAACTGTATTGATAAAGTAAATGCCATTCAAGGTAAGTACTCCAGAAGAGGACAACAGTTGTTAGTGCATCCCTTTGTACTGCTAAATGCTTTACTTACGGGGTGTGAGATACACAGTTTTATGCAACTGACAATTCAAAAGCAAACACTGCAGTCCACAAAGAATGAGACGAGATCTTTAGGGAGAAAAACGGTTTGTCAGAATGTAGTAACATTTGTTTCTAATTACAGTATAGCGGTACTTCTCTGTGAATGGAAGACACATTTTGTTTTATTTACACCGAAACACGAAATGATGACTGCTCATTTGTGACACCGATTTGCTGCTTGTAAAATGAAAAGCACGATAATTTTCTACTGCTCTCCTTTACCTCATCCCTTCTCCGCTGTGGTGGGTTGACCTTGGCTGTCCTCCAGCTGCCCACCAAGCTGCTCTATCACTCCATCTCCTTAAGGAACAGACTGCTCCCGTGTGGGTCCCCCAGGGGTTCACAAGTCCTGCCAGAAAACCTGCTCCATTGTGGGCTCCTCTCCACAAGAGACCACAGGTCCCGCCTCCAGCATGGGGTCCTCCATGGGCTGCAGGTGGATATCTGCTCCACTGTGGACCTCCATGCGCGCAGCCTGCCTCACCATGGTCTTCACCATGCAGGCGAATCTCTGCTCTAGCACATGGAGAACGACCTCACCATCCTTTTTCACCGACCTTGTGTCTGCAGAGCTGTCTTCTCACATTCTCACTCCTCTCTCCCAGCTGCAACTGCATAGGGTTTTTCTCCCTCTTCTTAAATATATTATCACAGAGGCACAGCCACCATTGCTGATGGGCTCAGCCTTGGCCAGCAGCAGGTCCACCTTGGAGCTGGCTGGCATTGGTCTGTTGGACATGGGGGAAGCTTCTGGCATTTCTCACAGAAGCCACTCCAGTAGCCCCCATGCTACCAAAATCTTGCCACAGAAATCAAGTACATCCACTTTCATTCATCCTATTATGGGTACCATTTCTTACATACCTGGGGTGCTGTACTGGTTTTGGCTGGGATAGAGTTAATTTTCTCACTCACACTGAAGCAGTCTGCTCCTGAAGGATTGTACCTTGTGCATTTGTGAGGAACTGTGGCCTGTGGGAAGGACCCACACTGTGGAGGACTGTCTCCTGTGGGAGGGACCCCATGCTGGAGCAGGGGAAGAGTGCGAGCAGGAAGGAAGGGCAGAGAGGAAGCGGACTGACCGCAACACCCACTCCCTGACGAAGAGGTAGGAGAAGGTAGAGAAGATGGGAGTGAAGTTGAGCCCAGGAAGAAGGGAGGGATGGGAGAAGGTATTTTTTAGATTTGTTCTTTTTTCTTATTATCCTGCTGTTTAATTGGCAATAAATTAAAATTAATTTCCCCAGGGTGAGTCTGTTCTGCCCGTGACGTTAATTGATGAGTGATCTCTCCTTACGTTGACTCACAAGACTTTTGTTGTAATTTCTCTCTGCTGTCCAGTTAAGGAGGGGGAGTGATAAAGTGGTTTGGTGGACATCTGTCATCCAGCCATGGTCAACCCACAACAGTGGGCTTGGCACCTCCAACATGTAAGGCAGAGCAGCTTGAAAAAAAAGCGAAACCTGAATCCATACCTATGCGGGTCTGATGGGCAGAAGTCTGCATGCAGGGGCCTAATCCTGAGTACAACAGCTGTAGTGCAGTGGTCCAGACGGACTATTGCTTGCCCGCAGTCTGAATGTATCATGCAGGCAGAAACAGGCCATCAATTATTTTCTGAATTACTCACATTGGGTCTGTCTATAAAGACAGTGCATGTGATTGATTGTTACCATTTAATAGGGAGGTTTCCGTGGATGGAAGGACAGCTTCTAAATGCTTCCTGAATATGAGTGGCTGACCTGAATTTCTAAGATAAATGGCAAATGGTACACCTCTTAGTTTTCATAGAACATTAAATAAAGCTAAGAGCAGATGAAAAAGAGCTGGATTACCATGTTTACTGAACAAATCGGTACTGCAGCAGGTACCTGTACATATAGATTAATTGCAAATTTCAGAATAATAAACCAATCCTGGGAAAATCAAAACAGATGTACTTACTTCAGTGCTCAATTTTCTGATGACCACAGACTTCCTAACAACTAGTACTTTCTGGCTCTTTCCAGGACGTGCTATTTTTTTGTTGTTTGATTGGATTTGGTTCTTCCTCAGAATTAAATGGAAATGATCTATGCAGCTGTTTTTTAGTTCCTATAATTAACGTTTCCTGCAGCTTTAAAAAATATTTTCAGTATCATCTTTCAGTCACTAACTGGCTACGGTGTTACGGTGTCCTACAACTACTTTTACTTTAGGAAGCTCAGGCAGGCAGGTAATGCTCCTGCCCTTCGCACTCCTCTTTGAACACTACTTCACAGGAATACAAGGGCCATGAAAGCCTTGCGGCTGGTGGAGGGAGAATCCCCCCAAGATGCATGAAAGGAGTCCCTGCAATGCATGCTGCGATGTGGATTTTCAGTTGCTCTGAGCTGTAGTTCTCTGGAGGTTTTTCATAAATTAGAGCAGACTCTGGAAGTAAAGCTTTGTGCCATAGGCTGTACTAGTTCCCAAAGCTGATGTGAATCATAGCAGTGGGAGGGTGAGTGACAGCCACCTCAGGGCTCTGCTGGTGGGCCACGTATTTCTGTGATATCACAGCCGTGGGCATCAAAAGAGACCGGGGCTGATGTGTCATATCTAGCTGTGAAAACTATGAATGATAGAATTTCTTTTTAAAACAGAAGGGATTTGTCTTACACTACCACCATTCTTTTCCTGTCTTCTGTCATCTATTTTTAATTCTTATGGAAATGTTGCATGAGAACATGAGGACTGTTTGAAGGTGCAAAGCTTGGTGGAATAGTGCTGAGGGGCTGTGAAAACAGAGGGAGGCAGTCTTTGTGCGTTCTTGTCCACAGCGCTTTTTGGGAGCTAACTCAAAGAGGACTGTTCCCTGATAGCGCCTAGACAAAACTGAGAGAAATCTGGTTACCGGTCTAGAAGAGGGTCACAAAGTAAGACCTCCCTGGTCCTCTTTTATTACTGAATACTCTAGAACAAGACACAACTGACCGTAAATTGGAGACAGATATCAGGATCTTAAGTGTCTCTGGATATGTGCAGTAAATACACTTAGATACTTAGAGTAAATGGAGTGTTGTATTTCTAGCACACCTTCAAATTCAAGCACTGGTTTTTCAGGTTGTAGCACTGGAGAAGTTAGCCAGGTAGTATGGAAAAGTGTTATAAATCTGAAAGGCTGTTCAAAATGATCACGTGAGCTCCTTTAGTGCAACTTGACAAGTTTGTCATGCACTGCACCTGTTTTTATTTAAATATTTAAGATAAATAATATAAGAACCAACAAAGATTCACAAGTATCTGAACATTTGCTACATTTTCCCAAGTGACCTACCTTCTGAATGGATGCTGTGCTTCGACCTTGAACTGTACTGAAAGAAAGTTGACACTGGCAGCTCACCAAATTAAACAGCAAACATGAACCTTGATGTCGGCAACGCTTGACTGGTAAGTCCCAATATATAGAGATCTATATGCAAATACAGATCTTTTACTTTCATTAAGTGACAGAAAAAAATATTTTACTTTAGTCACATGATAATGATTCATGCTGGGAAAACTCCGCTTTCTCAAATATTTGTTTATGATATTTGAACTGTGCTGACAATTTCTGTTTGAAGTATGAACCACCTACAGCACTTTGGACACCTGCGGCATCTTCTGTAATCATATTTATTCTTCATCAAAGCTTAGCAAGAGTCAAGGCTTTTAACATTTTGTTACACAACAGCTATATTTTACAGATTCCAGTGGGGACCATTTCTGTGTTCATCCTAGCTGTAGCCATCAAACTTGCAAAGAGCAGTTCTGGAGTTTGAAGCATAGCTGTTGAACACAGCTAAACACTGTTTATGATCAGTGACATTGACAACATGACTGCCATCTTCAGCCACACACCTCATGAACAACCCCGGGGACAAGTATATGCTGGCAGCCACCCAGCTGGAAAGCTCCACCATCCTGTGATTCTGTGATGCTATGAAATGCAATGGAAAAATCAACCTCTGCACCTCCTTCCGAAAGAATTGTCACAGCAAAGAAAGGCAGGCTGTTCCACTTAGAGCATGAAACTTCACATCAAAGTGTTACAAAACAGTCCCCGATTCAATGCACACCAAAGTAACTGCTTCTAAAAAAACCGAACAGTCTCCCAGTCTATCAACTGCATTTTGTAAAGATGATGACCATTAAGACACCGAGTTTTTAACAACCATTTAGGATGTTCAGTGCTTGATATTTGTACCAAGGAAAAGCAAAAATAGGAATCTTTGGAAATGGGCCATTACAGACCAGAACACTGAACAAAAGGTCGTGATTGTGACCAAAGAATTGGAAAGAGGTAAAGACATATATGCATGTTTCCGTGTCAGTGATGGAACGACAGGAGCTATTGCTTTTTGATACACGGATGAGCAAGACACTCTCCAGGATCTAATGAGATGTGGATGCCGTTTTCATATTCAAGGTGATTTCAAAATGTGCTTTTAGATATAAATGAGTGATATAAATCCAGGAGAAATGCCAATCATTTGCCCATCAGGCAGGATTATAGTCTCCAGACAGACAGATGGCAACATAATTGAGGTCTACCAGTATCTATCAAACAAAGTAATCACCTTGTAACTTAGTACCTGAGTAAAAGTTAAAATACAGACTATTTTAAAAAGCAGAAGTAAGAAAAGTCAGATGTATGCGGAAGGGGGTTTTGTGTCCTTGTACGTCTGCAGTTCTGGTATCCTCATATGCAAATGAACATGGGAGATCTAGAAAAGACAGAAGAAGGGGACAGGAATGATCACAAGCATGGAATGGCTTCTCTGTGAGGGAAGATTAAATAGACGAGGACACTCAACCTGGAAAAGAGATAGGACAGACAGTATGAAAACCGAAAATGACTTAGAGAGGTAAATGCAATCATTATTTCTGCATCACAAAACTAGGGGTTATCAGATGAATATCAGCTCCAGAGGCATACTTTTTTGCACAAAGCATAATAAAAGTACGGGACTCACTGCCACCAGACGGTCTGGAACCCAAATATAAAGGATCTTAAAAAAGATTCCATGAAGAAATGGAAGAAAAAGCCCTCAAGACTTGAGTAGTCCCAAAACTAAAGCTAGCTGAAATCCACGTTTGCGTATCAAAACAGTATTTCTGTATAATTATTCTGTTCTTCTATTTTTTTCCCTAAAAAATTGTCAAAATTTAGCCAGAGATAGGTTAAAGGATGGGTGCCAGGTTAGTGGAAGATCAGTCTCTGGTGTTCAAAATTCACAATAGACTCAGCTTGCAGGGAGAAGGGTGATCCTTTTAGAGTGGAGAGTATAACTTCAGCTGAAAATCCTTTGGAGTGTTATGTCTTTCTCTAAGATAGGACAATATCCCTTCCCTTCTCCTCCCTCCATTCCCAAAGAAAACCCAACCCAGCCCTATATTAGGGTCTTCATGAAAAGAGAAGTTCATTGAATTATTTAAGGTTTTATTGCCTAAATTCTAAGTCTGAAATACTTAATTTCAGAGGAGAAGTTTACTAAGGACATTGAGGTGCTGGAACGTGTCCAGAAAAGGGCAACAAAGCTGGTGAAGGGTCTAGACAACAAGTCTTACAAGGAGTGGCTGAGGGAACAGGGATTGTTTTGTTTGGAGAAGATGAGGCTCAGGGGAGACCTTATTGCCCTCTACAACTACCTGAAAGGAGGCTGAAGTGAGATGGGGATTGGTCTCTTCTTCCATGTGACAAATAACAGGATGAGAGGAAATGGCCTCAAGTTGCACCAGGGGAGGTTCCGGTTGGATGTTAGGAAAAATTTCTTCACCAAAAGGGTTGTGAAGCATTGGAACAGGCTGCCCAGGGAGGTGGTGGAGTCCCCATCCCTGGAAGTGTTTAAAAGCCGTGTGGATGTGGTGCTGAGGGACATGGTTTAGGGACCCTGGCAGTGCAGGGGGAATGGTTGGACTCGATGATCTTAAAGGTCTCTTCCAACCAAAATGATTCTGTGATTCCGAATTTCGGAGTGCCCTGGAGCTCTGATTATAGCTTCGATTACAGAGTATGGTTGAAATCTACTTTAGCACCTCGATACACTTTCTTGCAAAAGATTAAAAAAATGCAAAGGAATTACAGGAAATCCTGCTTTCTTTTAATATGGATGAAAACATTGACTTACAAGCAGAGGATTTCTAAATCAATGGTGCTTTGCATCATTTCACTATCTGCATCTCAGTTATTCATGAAGCTGTAAGAAGATTGTATTCTTATCTACAAGAGCATGTAGAGAAGATGCAGCATTCCGGAGGAATCCAGGAAAAGTGGAACATGAGTTTCGGGAATTGAGTAATTTGATACAAGATGATTCGTTATATATATAACAGTTCATACTAGCAACTCCTTTCTTGCTCCAGCAGAATGATCCATCATTAACTAAGACTCTCACAAACGTCCCTTTTGAGTTATTTTTCACAGAGGGAAAATAATCTGAACTTGTTGGTGTTGATTGGCTTTCAAGAGGCCAAACTGCGACTCGCTGGCAAGCCGGGCTGTCAAGCACTGCAGAACTCTTTGCTCCCACCCTTGTTTTTGGTCCTTGGTTATTAACTATGGCTCTATGCGTGCAGAGCCCTTGCCGAGGCCGGGCTCCCCAGCCTTGCAGAGGGTGGCACGTGTCGGCAGGGCTTTACAGGGCTGTCAGACCTGGGGCCTGCCAAGGGTCCATCACGAGGGGAGGCCGGAGCTCCCGCATCCCCTCACAAGGAAGCCAAACACAGCCACCGCAGCACAGCCAGGCTGAGGTGCCCAGGCGGCAGAAGGGAGCTCCAGAGGGAGGCGGCTCCGCAGTGAGGATAAGAGAACCTCTGCAGGGGAAGCCCTGCGAGGCTGATGGGCGCAGACCAGCCCCGCAGAGGCAGGCCCCGCTCACACAGACAGAGGCTCACGTATGTTCAAGCACAGCTACCTAACGGGGCACCCAGCAGAGTCGTCGCTGCTGTGTCAGGACACAGGAGTGCGCAGGACACAGGCGAGGCGGCG
>NW_010393746.1:6228-6513 GCF_000710305.1 Buceros rhinoceros silvestris | reverse complement strand
GACACTGGTCAGGATCAGGCAGCCTGGGGAGAGCGCTGGGGACCCCTCGCTCCTCTCCTCTCTGCAGGGTCAGGCTGCTCAGCCGGGGCTGAGGGCAGCATCGAGGCTCTTTGTGGGACAGCAGGGCAGGAATGTGAGTCCCACACCCAGGCCAAGTGGTGGTGCAGCAACAGGGAGGACGCTCAGCTCCCCTCCTGCACCCCACACCACTCTCTGCAAATCCCCACTGCCGCCGAGGGCAGCAATGAGCCCCAGGGTGGCATGGCAAGGGCCATGCCGGGCCCA
>NW_010393746.1:5657-6071 GCF_000710305.1 Buceros rhinoceros silvestris | reverse complement strand
CAGCTGCCCCACACCCCCCCATCAGGCCCCCGCAGCTGGGTTGGCCAGACCCACTGGCCACGGTCTGAAGGTCACGCTGCTGCGCAGTGGGGACAGCACAGAGTCCGGGATCCTGCTGACACGCTGGGGCCCAGCGGCACACCAAAACCACCAGACACAATGTTCTGGGGTCTCCTTTCCCTCCTCCTCTTCGCCGCAGCCAGCGGGACCCCTGTCAGTGACCAGGATGAGGATATCCAAGTGCAGGAGAATTTTGAGGCTGAGCGGGTAAGGACGGCTTGTGGTCTCTTAATTCTAGGGGCAGGAGGGAGGGCAAGGAAAGCTTTATTTCGTTTTCACCCAGAAAAAAGGGTGACATTACCTACACCCGCATCAGGCTGTGCAGAACAGGCATTGGCAGCCTGACCCTCACTG
>NW_010393746.1:5267-5486 GCF_000710305.1 Buceros rhinoceros silvestris | reverse complement strand
CCCTGCCAGTACCAGCCGTCGGGATGGCCTCACCCAGCAAACACCCCGGCAGGGCGGCTGGGGCGGCTGGATCCTGAGAGACAGCCTTTAATCTGCTCAAGGTGCGGGCAGAGCCCGCGGGCAGTGGGCAGGATTCGTGCAGGATGGCAGCCCCGTCCCCTGCCAGGCTCTGCACGGCCCTGCACGTGTGCCTGGGTCTGGCCTGCCCCGGGACCCGTG
>NW_010393746.1:4863-5152 GCF_000710305.1 Buceros rhinoceros silvestris | reverse complement strand
GGGACCCGTGGGGAGATGCCAGCCTGATGCCTCCAGCCCAGGCTGGGGGTCAGGGGCCCCAGGAAAATCCTGCTTGGTGCTGATCCGCTTCCCAAATCCTGCAGCAGCTCTGGCCTCGCCACCCTGCCCCATCACCCCCCGGTTGCTCTCTGGACCATTCAGGTCGTATTTCAGGTCTCCAGAAAACCAGATGTCCCACCTCTGTGGAGAGGGCTCACGGTGGAGCTGCCTCTTTCTTCTCCCCGCAGATGTACGGGAAGAGGTACGACATCGCCATCGGCACAACCTG
>NW_010393746.1:4260-4721 GCF_000710305.1 Buceros rhinoceros silvestris | reverse complement strand
AAGCACTACAAGGAGAAGTTCAGCATGGGCACGCTGGTGCTGGGCCCCGGCCCCAGCACCGACCAGATCAGGGCCACCAGCACCAGGCTGCGGTACGGGGCACTGTCAAGGGTGCTCAAGCCTCCGCCAAAGCCACCCCACCCAGGGGTGCTCCATCTCCCAGGGGCTGGGACAGGACACAGGGTTGCTTGCTCTGGCGCGCATCAGAGCTCTGAGGAGGGGCCGGATTGGGCTCAAATACCCAATGCCTTGGGCAGGGGGGTTTCAGGGGTCCTGTGCCATGGCCTCAGTGCCCCAGACATGATTTTCATGCACTAACCAGGAAGACTTATCTCTCCACGCAGCTGATTGTTCTCCTCCTCCCTCCAGGCAAGGTGACTGCTCACACGTCTCAGGAGAGTACCAGAAAACCAGCACCGCCGGCAAATACTCCTACTATAACCCCAGTAAGCTGGGCTTGC
>NW_010393746.1:3328-4098 GCF_000710305.1 Buceros rhinoceros silvestris | reverse complement strand
CGTGCTCGGCCTCAAGAGCTGTGGAGTTGCTGGGCGGTGGGAACCAGCGCCGGGCAGAGCTGGTGGCTGGGGAAGGGGCTCAGGAGGGCAGGTTGGGTCGTTTCCAGCCAAACCACGGCGTGAAGCTGGGGGAGGGCGGCTGTTTCAGCGCTGCCCCTGCTTAGGCACAGAACTATGAGATGTTCCAGCAGATCCTGCCTGTCCCCAAGGTCCCAGGCTGGGGTGGGCTCCACCAGCCACATTTCAGGAGTGTTGGTGGTATCTCAGTTGCCCACAATCCCTCGTTTCCAATCTACTTGACTAAGAAGAGGCTGGTGAGCCTAAATGGGGTCGGGGTTGTCCCCGAGTCTGCTTCCCCAAAATCCCCAGCCCCCAGCTCTGGAGCTGTCTTACTGCCCTTTTTCTCCTCGAGGGGCAGGAATGATGTCCCCTGTGTCTCTGTCTCACCCAGAATGGGACATGTCCATCCAGTCCTACGTGCTCCGCACCAACTATGACGAATATGCTGTCATTCTGATGAAGAAGAACAGCAGTTTTGGCCCAAGCACCACCCTGAAGCTCTATGGTAAGACTGGCTGTGGCACCTGTGGGCAAGCAGGCTCTGGGGTGGGCCCAGGCAGCTCAGAAAAAACACCACCCAAGAGTCCCAAGGGTCCCTTGGCCTTGAGGGACCTGCCTATAGCTTTGGCAGAGGTGCCTTGGACCAGCTTATCTTCAGCAGTGCAGAGGTTGAGTCCTACGGCTCAGCTTAGAGCCGTATCACCCAGTGA
>NW_010393746.1:2608-3267 GCF_000710305.1 Buceros rhinoceros silvestris | reverse complement strand
GATAGCCTACGACCCCTGTCACCGAGTGAAGGCCCAGCCACTCTGCTGCCTGGGGGGAGGGTGGCAATACTCGCTTGGAAGAAGCCCAGGCCCTGAAGTGGCAGGAGATGCTGCCTTTCATGGCTGAGGAACAGTAGAACCACTTTGTCCAAGCCCTTGGTCAAGGCTGGTCAAGGATAATGGAGGAGACGTTGGGAAGGACCAGGAGGCTGGTACTGGGCCTGCCTGCAGCTGCCTGAGCTCTGCGGGTGGGTGGGTGGCTGGGGGGCTGCATGCAGACCCTCTCCCATGCCAACCCCTCTCACAGCCTGTTCTCCCCCCAGGGAGGAGTCCGGAGCTGCGGAAGGACCTCATCGAGGCTTTCCAGCAGCTGGCTCTGGAGATGGAGACGTTGGGAAGGACCAGGAGGCTGGTACTGGGCCTGCCTGCAGCTGCCTGAGCTCTGCGGGTGGGTGGGTGGCTGGGGGGCTGCATGCAGACCCTCTCCCATGCCAACCCCTCTCACAGCCTGTTCTCCCCCCAGGGAGGAGTCCGGAGCTGCGGAAGGACCTCATCGAGGCTTTCCAGCAGCTGGCTCTGGAGATGGGCATCCCCGCAGACTCCGTCTTCATCCTGCCCAACAGAGGTAACCCACCATGAGGCACGTGTCTCTCATGCTG
>NW_010393746.1:672-2427 GCF_000710305.1 Buceros rhinoceros silvestris | reverse complement strand
GTGTGCGAGGCTGGGGAGGTGCGGGGACGGTCAGTGTGGAGAGAGGAGAGACGAGGGCTTTGATAGGACAGGATGGGAAGGAGATAAGGCCACATATCAGTCAGGTTTCCATCACCTTCCAGTCGGTGGGGTCCTTGCTGGGCTGTCAGGTCAATGCACCCACAACGCTGAGCTGGGTGAGGGTGCAGGGCAGGACACCCAGGGACGCGCAGGAGGAGCTCCTGAGGAGCAGCCAGAGGTGCTGGCGTGATGCAAGCGGCCCTGTGAGTGGGAGGTGGAAAGCAGCAAGAGGGGAAGAACGTTGGGGTGAAAGTGGGAGGGTGTCCCCTTCTGCGGGGTCCAGTGTGTGCATGGTGCAGGACCATGGTGAGATGAGTTTGTTGGGACACCCCCCTCTCACACCGCTGATGGTCTCTCCTGTCTCTGGGCCAGGTGAATGCGTTCCTCAGGACACTGCAGCTGCCCCCCAGGTGAGTGGTGCAGCTGGGACCTCCTGGGATGGATCAAGGCTGGGAACATCCCCTCCAAGCCAAACCCACTGGAGACCTGCTGTCAGGTCCAGGCTCCATGGGCAGAACGTGTCTGGGCAGTGGCTCCCCTGACCACCCTGGGAGAAGCTCCTTCGCCTTTGCTGACGGGCTTGGCTGCGAGGACGGGGGCGCAGGCTGAGGGGCCTGGGGCCAGGTGGCTCCAGGGCTTGTTTCCAAGAGGAAGGCAATGGCCCCTCCTGCTCTGATTTTTTTCATGGGGTGAAAGTTGCCACATGCAGAGCCTGGTGTCTCATCACCACCCTCCAGGGATGGGGAGGCAGCTCAGCACCCCGCTGGTCCTCTGGCTACCATTCCAGCACCTCCCGGTCTCACAGGGCTGGGTTTGGACTGATTTTCAAGGGGGAGTGGGACTTTCATAGGAGAAACAACCCAGATGACTCGAGAGCAGGTAACACACCACCTCGCATCAGCAAGAGCAGGGACACGTCCCCAGCACAGGGCCTGACTGAGCACTTTGGGCATCTCTGTCCACACCACACGGTCCCAGCCCCCAGGCAGGAGGAGCACAGGGCTGGGAGGGCTGCGAGGTGTGGAGGGACCCCAGGTGAATGACTGGGGACGTGCTGGGAGCACCAAGGAGGGTTGGAGCCTGCGTGGGCTGCAGTGCTCAGCAGAGCTGCCCTGGACACAGCCCATCCCGGGGGCAGCAGGGGTCTGGGGGCAATGAGGTGGGCAGCAGGTCCCATGGGCAGGGGCTGGTGGCAGCTCTGTGCTTCCTCCCCTTGCAGAGGGCGCGGAGAGCAGTCCTGCCCCCTGAGGAGGGCTCGGCCACGGGACCCCTGCCCTCCTACGCTGGCAACAAGGAAGGTACGTCCCAGGGGAGGGGGGCTGCATCGCCCCGGCGGGGGGCGGCGGCCTCGAGCCTCTCCCTGCCCCGCGTCCCCCTTTGCCGGTGACACCCCGTGCCTCTTGCCCGCAGACTCGTGCCGGCTGAGCCGGGACCCCGGGCCCTGCAGCGGGATGGTCTCCCGCTTCTTCTACAACTCCTCCTCCATGGCCTGCGAAACCTTCCTCTACGGCGGCTGCTTGGGCAACGGCAACAACTTCTACTCGGAGAAGGAGTGTCTGCAGGCGTGCCGGACCGAGGGTGAGCGGGCCACTGGGGACACCCCAGCGGGGACACCCCGATGAGACACCCCAATGGGAGACATCCACCGGGGACACCCCGGCAGGGCGAGGGCATGGGGGGTGCCTGTGCTGAGGC
>NW_010393746.1:0-217 GCF_000710305.1 Buceros rhinoceros silvestris | reverse complement strand
CACCCTGCCTGCCCTGGACTGGGGCTGGGGCTGCCTGGCATGGGGACAGGGCTGTCCTGGGTCTGGGGTGGGCCTTGAGAGGGGTCTGTCCTGGGTCTGGATGGCTCCAGGATGGGTCTGTCCTGGGTCTGGGATGGGTTTGTGTTGTGTCTGGGCTGGGTCTGTCCTGGGCTGGGTCTGGGTGAATCCAGGATGGGTCTATCCTGGGCCTGGGATG
>NW_010393745.1:51537-52436 GCF_000710305.1 Buceros rhinoceros silvestris | reverse complement strand
ACAGTTTTTTCCACTCTTATCTCATTACTTGACCGCCTGCTCAGAAAGCTGGCTAGAGCTCCGGCCTTGAAAAGGACAGTGTGTGTGTAAACATTCACTACTCACTACTTCGGTTTCTTTCTTCTTTTTTTCCCCCTCTCTCCCTTTCCCTTTTGGTTTGTAATCACATACATATAGAATATAGTTGTGTGGCTTTATTGTATATTAAAGTTTGTTTCAGCTATCCGAGCAGACCGAGGTGTGAATTTCTTCCTTTCCCTATTAAATCCCTTCCTGTCTCTATCCGGACAGAGGGATTCCGTTAAGGATTCGAGGAGTTATTATTACCTCGGTCCCTCAACCCTTAACAGGGGGAAACAACTCCCACCAGCTCCATGTAGTTCACATAAAGTATTTATTTCTCATATTATAAAACGGAATAGAAATGTTCAAGTGGGGTTTTTTTTGGAAGGAAATCATGTGGGGAGAAAAACTGATAGGCAGGACAAAGGCAGAGGCTAATTCAAGGCATCATTTCTGATTCCTACGAGAAAGGCTATCAGGGGCTCATGGCGCTCTGGGCTTATTTAGTGACTTAAGATTTGTGAGTCAAATTTGTCCCTGATAAACCTAGCTGCAAAATGTTTTCAGAAAAAATGTTTTCCTCTTCTACTTAACAGTAAAGGTGCTTCAAGTTCAAGATCTTGAATTACACTACGCCAAGTACATAAGAAGTTTTATGAACAATGGGGCTGTTAAGGGTCGAGGGACTGAGGTAATAACAACTCCTTGAATTACCTTAACGAATCCTTCTGTCTTGTCATAGACAGAGGGGATTTAGAGGGGAAGGAAGAAATTCACACCTCGGTCTGCGTCCGGAACTGAAACAAACTTAATAAACAATAAAACTACTTTATACG
>NW_010393745.1:38526-51350 GCF_000710305.1 Buceros rhinoceros silvestris | reverse complement strand
GCGGGAGCCGCTCTCGGCCCAGAGAAGAGAGTTCATTCGCCACTGCAGGCTGCTTCGCGACGGAACGGAGTGGTGGGGGGAAACCCCTGCTCGCAGCAGGGAAGAAAAGCTGTGGAAAAACTCCAGGAAGCTCCCGAAAGCAGCCAGGAAATTCGAATAGTCTCACCCGATTCAGACGGGACAGGTTCCCGACAAAACAGTTCAGAGTCTGCAGTCTTCGGGCTTCAGGCCCAGTCGATCGGCAGGTCGGACCTAGCAGGCCTGGTCTCGGCCTGGTCCCTCGGCAGAGCAGGTTCGTGGGAGGACTCGACTCCCTGCGTGCCGCTGCCCGGGAGCTCACAGAGCGACCCGGGGAGGGGGGTGCAGACCCTCAGGTCTTGGCCTGGTTGGGCCTTGTCAGGCCTGGACGTCTGCCAGCAGGTCCGCAGCAGGCCACCTTCGGAGTAGCAGTCCAGAAGCAAGAGAGAGCCACTCCTTCTGCCTGCTGCCTTTATAACCTTGACACGTAACATTGCACCTGACTCTCTTAACCGATTAAATGCAGAATTATCGTATTTGCATGGAGTAATTCTATTTGTCCATTTCTGAAAACAAGGAAGTTTTAGTTCAAACCAGGAAGTTTTAGCTCAAACCAGGACGGGAGCTAATAGCTTCTTACATCTAAGCAACTGCTGGTTAGCTTTTTGTTATTGTAGTTGTTTGGTTTGTGGGTTTTTAAAAGAGAATTATAGTAGTATTTCCATATATTGATACGGTCTTTGCTAAAGATCGTTTTAACAGTGTCATGTACAGTGCAGTGCTCAGCAGGAGTAATTGGATTACAGGGTCAAAAAGTATTAAAAAAAAATTATTCATCCACCATATAATGTATCTTCTCTAACAGCTACTGATTTCTGTGACACTCCTGAACAGCCAATGCTCTTGGAGAGCCCTCAGTTGCTCCTAGTTTTGCCTAGAATGAGCTACCAATGATTCAGGTATTACTGATGGGGAAACAAACATAAATAAAATATTAAAATTTGCTTTCCCTGGGAACAGAGTTAAATAAACAAAACCAAATGTCTTTAAGATAGTTCACATAAGGTCTATTAAGGCTTAATTCTATGATGGGAAAAGTATTTTCAAAGACTTGTAGTTAGTCCCTATAGGAAAGTTCCTACACCTGGGTCAGGGCAATCCTTGGTTATCAATACAGGTTGGGGGATGATGTGACTGAGAGCAGCCCTGCAGAGAAGGACTTGGGAGTACTGGTGGATGAAAGGTTGGATGTGAGATGATAATGTGTGCTTGCAGTCCAGAAGGCCAAACATATCTTAGGCTGCATCAAAAGAAGCCTGGCCAGCAGGTCAAGGGAGGTGATTCTGGTGCTCTACTCCGCTCTGGGGAGACCCCACCTGGAGTACTGTGTCCAGCTCTGGAGCCCTGTACAAGAAAGATATGAACCTGTTGGAGTGGGTCTAGAGAAGGGCCATGAAGATCATCAGAGGCATAGAGCACCTCTCCTGTGAGACAAGGTTTAGAGAGTTAGGGTTGTTCTTCCTGGAGAAGAGAAGTCTCTGGGGAGACCTTATTACAGCCTTTCAATACTAAAAGGGGGCCTATAATAAAGATGGAGATTTAGCTTTTTAGCGGGGCCTGTTGTAACAGGACACAGATCAATGTTTTTAAACTAGAAGAGAGAACATTCAACCTAGATTTAAGGAACAAATTTTTTATGAGGGTGGTGAAATATTGGCACAGTTTTCCCAAAGAGGTGGTAGATGCCCGATCCCTGGAAACATTCAAGGTCATGCTGGATGAGGTTCTGAGCAAGCTGATCTAGTTGAAGATGTCCCTGCTCACTCCAGGGGAGTTGGCCTAGATAACTTTTGAAGGTCCCTTCCAACCCAAAGCATTCTATGATTCTATAAAATACTTCCGTGATGTAAACATGAGGCTTTAATATCCAAACATTCTTAAGAACAAGCACAACTTTTGACATTTCTTTAGCCAGCTAAGCTAATGGAAGCCATAGATAGCAATTGATTTAAGTTTCTGAATTGCAGAACTCCACTTTGGAATTCAGCTATTAGCAGTAATGGATAATTTGAATGTTTGGTGAAGGTGGGGTTTGTATATATTTTTTGTCATGAGTTTGCTTCACACAAAATTAGATCTTACTTTGGAGGTGAGAGAATCAATATATAAATTATGTGATTTTCTTTTAAAAAAATTTTAATGAGAAGAAGAAGAGGCCGATACTTCTTCTATTAGCCATAGTCATGGAATGATTTGAGCTAGAAGGGGCAGAAATGGTGATGGAACAGATGTTCTCTTTCAGAAAAAAAGAGTTCTTGAAGCTCAGAGAAATTAAAAGGCTTAAAATTAGCCTATTCAGTAATTCTATACACTGAAAAATACCCATTTAACAAACTCTTCCCTTTCCACCCTTCCTCCCTGCCTCCCATTCCAAATATCTACAACAGACATTTTAATTTTAATGAATAAATAATAGCTTTCAGTAAGGCCTGAATCATAATACCAACCTACTTAAATTTAGCACCACTGCTGCTGAGAACTGTGCAACTTCTACCAAAGCCAGAGACAAGATGAACTGTTGAGGAAAAACGTAATACATCATGCACTGTATCAGAAGGGGAAATTCTGAAGTTAAACAGAAAAAAAAATAGAAGTACTAGCAGTTTAAAAAACAGAGTGACGGCATTATTCTGGCTGTAATTATGTTCTTCTGTATCATCTCCACTGACTATGTTAACAGAAAATAGTTGCTCCTCCAGATGTACAGATAAATATTAGATAGGAAGTGTCTTGATGATTAAAATAAAAACCAGAGATATAAACAACATCTGTAACAAAAGTAGGCTGGGTATTCACGCACTTTCACAAACAGTCTGAGTCATAGCAACAAAACAAAATGTCAGCTCTTATCTCATTGGAGATTCCCACTATTAAAACAAATGTCATCTTTTTTTGGATCTATACAGCAAGCAGAGATAAAACTGGTGGAGCTGCAGAATACAATGCTGATGAATCAGTAAGTTTTACAGCTCCTTTTACATCCTTTTTGATGGTGCAGTGCCCTAAACTGAATATATTAGGTATACTAGTTGAGGAACAAAAAACAGCCAGAAATCCTTATCTGGAAGAAAAGCCACATATCATCATTATGTCTTAAGACACTAGCGGTCGTATTTATCACAATGCCAAGTATCAATATTTGGATGAATGAAAAATTGCATCTTTAAAATATCATATGTTTCTACTTGACAGTTCTGCAGGCTGCTTCTAGTTTGTTTTTTTTCCTGTCAGAGAATGATTTCCTGGCTGGACATGGCTGTCTAAAACACTTCTGGTATTATTTTCAAACCTGTATTCCAAGCCATTTCTTGGGAAATGTCATGCCGGTGTAATAGTATCCAGACTAGGCATGTTCCATTCTCTAAGGCTTACAATTCATTACGGTGACTGAAACTTGAGTAATTTATTTGAGGATACCTATTCAGTATTGACGGTCTCGTTCTGTCCATATACAGCAGAGATTAATTTACTGCACCAAACTGGCTTCAGAGGATCATTTTATTTAATATTGTGTTGCTCCCACGGAATTAGGAGTAAAATACCCTAGCTAATGCAGGGTACAGAAAATACAGCAGTCAGAACACTAAGCAACATACAATTCATTTAATTTTATACACTATATATCCTTAGTCTCTCTGACAGGACAATCACTAGTAATAAACTTTGCATCACCTAGACTCCACCTGTTTTGTAGAAACACAGAATTGTTTTGGTTGGAGAGACCTTTAAGATCATCAAGTCCAGTCACTAACTGAGCACTGCCAAGTCATCAGGAGGACATGTCCATTAGCACAACATCTACACATCGTTTAAACACTTCAGGGATGGTGACTCTACAACTTCCATGGGCAGTCTCTTCCAATGCTTTACAACACTTCCAGTGAGAAATTTTTCCTATATATCCAACCTAAACCTCCCTGGCTCAACTTGAGGCCTTTTCCTCTCATTCTATTGCTTGTTACTTGGGAGAACAGTCTAACCCTCACCTCGCTACAACTTCCTTTCAGGTAGTTGTAGAGAGTGATGAGTTCTCCCCTCAGCCTCCTTTTCTCCAGGATAAACAATCCCAGGTCCCTCAGACACTCCTCAGAAGACTTGTTCTCCAGACCTTTCACCAGCTTTGTTGCCCTTCTCTGGACACACACCAGCACCAAAATGTCCTTCTTGAAGTGAGGGGCCCAAAACTGGACACAGTATTCAAGGTGTGGTCTCACCAGTGCTGAGTACAGGGGGACAATCACTGACCTCCTCCTGCTGGCCACAGTATTGCTGACACAAGCCAGGATGCCATTGGCCTTCTTGGCCACCCCGGCACACTGCTGGCTCACATTCATCCAGCTGTTGGTTAACACTCCCAGGTCCTTTTCTGCTGGGCAGTTTTCCAGCCACTCTTCCCCAAGCCTGTAGCGCTGCAGGGGGTTGTTGCAGCCCAAATGCAGGACCCGGCACTTGGCCTTATTGAACCTCATACATACGGCCTCAGCCCATGGATCCAGCCCGTCCAGATTCCTGTGTAGAGCCTCCTGACCTTCAAGCCGATCAACACACCCACCTCACTTGGTGTTGTCTGCAAACTTGCTGAGGGCGCACTCAATCCCCTCATCTAGATCATTGGTAAAGATGTTGAAGAGAACAGGCCCCAATACCAAGCCCTGCGGAAGACCACTGGTGACTGGCCACCAACTGTATTTAACTACATTATCACAATACTCTGGGCCCAGCCATCTAGCCAGTTTTTTAATAGTGTGTTGTATGACATATACAACACCTTTATATATGTTTCTTGTATTTATATTTAAGGTTCTGTAGCTGTCCTGGTTTGAAATTAGCTGGCAACCAAGCAGCATGCAGCCGTTCGCTCCCTCCCTTTCCCCTCGGAGGGGGAAAGAAAAAAGGTAAAAGTCAAGTCATGTAGGGTAAGATAAGGTGAGTTTACTTAAACAACAGGAAGAGAAAGGAAACAATAATAAAGTAAGTGATATACAACACACTTCTTACAGCCACCACTGTTGAGCCAAGATGAACTGAGCTAAGCTGAGCCTCACTGTGCTGCTTTTCCAGTAAGTAGTGCAGAATGCATAGGGAGCTGCTTGCTTTCAAGAAAAATTCCAATTTAAATAACAAAAATCAATACATGAATGCTATGTACAAGCTTTTTGTACTTCTATATTCCTTAGCATGGGTTTTAAATTGGAAATAAAGGTAATGCAATTTCGAGTGCATGTTTTGGCACTCAAGATAAATGTTATATGCTATTGCTGAATCATGGAGATTTTATGGAATTCTACCGAAGAATCATTTTATTTGTTACCACACTAAAATTTCAACATTCCCTCTGGATATGTGAAGTTGATTTGCATTTGGAAATAAAATCATTTTTCTTCCATCTTTGCCAGAGCTTTGGAAAAAAAAAAGGTAAGTTTTTGTGTTAATCAGTGTATTTCTGTTTAGTATTTATTACTTTAGTAAAGGTCATTCATTCTAAATATTTACAAGAAATTTCAATTACAATGACTTAGTATTCAACATGAAATATATAGATAATGCCTGTATAACAGAATGGAGGCAGATCCTCTGAAATATTTTGTTGCTTGTCTTCTATTGATGATCTTAAGTGTTAAAAACTAGTATGTTAAGTGTTGCAACTGAGTCCTCAGAATAGTAAATGGAAATTTTCTGCTCAGCTGATTTGCACCAAAGAAAGAATTCAACCCCGCATATAGCATGATAATCTAAAGGGCTCCATAGTAGCAAATTGAACAAAGGACTCTATTTAGACAGAGGCAGATGCTTTTTCATAGTGACTGGTTCTTCTGGCTAGCTAACACTTTTCTAGAACAGCTTGGAAACAGATGAAGAGGTAGTACCAACACTAACTGACAAATAGCATGAATAAGGTTATCTTGCTTTTGAGAGGTAAGTTCAATCACAGAGCTATAAAATATTACCTTCTACCTGTCTTTAGGGACAGAGAAAGAGCCTGACTGAGTCTTAATCATAGCATAGTTTTAGTCTAGAAGAATACATGCTTTACTGCTGAGTGTGTAATGCTAAGCAATTAACTTGAAACTAGATCCCTGGAAGAACCAGTCAGTCAAAGGAGTCTAGAGAGCTGTTCAGCTCACCAGCTGGCTTTGTTCAATTTGGGCAACATGAAAAATTCTCTGGACTCCATTGACTGTATTGATTAAATTTTCTTAGATTATAATGAATCCTTACCATATAAGTGTCTTACCTGTTCCTAGTCACCTAATTCATTAATCTGAATCAGCAGCTGAATCCCACCCAAAGGTCTGACTGTAGCTGAAGTGTGCAGGTAACTTCCAGAAGACATTTCAGTCAGATGTATTGAGATTAGTGTTTCAGATTATTTATCCCACTACATTTTAGCCCAGATAAGTTCATCTTCCTTATTTACAAGTGGTCCCTCTCTTTTAGTCAGAACAGAAGTATGTACTGACCACTTACCTTGTACATTCTAACTACCCATTCTAGAAATTTGTTGGAAAGACTGGCCCACATATGCCTTACTGGAAAGTTGGTTATATCAATTCTGTATTTCATGGTAAGGAACAAAGTATACTTTTCTGCTACTGCTCTAGAACTACTGACAATGTTAAAATCAGATTGGTACTAGAAAACAGGAAAAGCATGTAATTAAAAGTACTTTTCTGAAAAATAGGGGATTTGACGAGGAATACTGACATAGCAGGCCACCGTCTGTGTGCACACTTGGTGTGCTTAGTCTTCAGTTCTGAGTCACATGAGTCATCAGGCCCAGGAAATCCCCGGAGTCTCTACCTAGGTAAGATAACAGACTGATCTGCAGCAAAGTAACTGATTGACTATATAGGTAGGGATTTGAAACCAGGTAGCTGACTAAACTAATCCACTTCACAGCAGAGCAACTAGCTAAATGATATCAGACCTGTCTGGGACAAGAATTTTGAAGTTCTCAGAATACATTCAGGCGGTTCCTGGTCTGCATACATTAAGTAATAGATACTATTTACATACTTAAATATGTTTTTTCACTCCTTCTGGGAGTGAAAGAGACTGGGCAGTTGAGGGCACTTCCTTAGGGAGTTCCTGATGTAGACACAAGGCACGGACCAAACCATGCAGAGGAAGGATAATACGAAATAGTCAAACAGATACTGCTCCTGCATATGCAAGAATAGTCAAAAACAGTCTTCTGTACATAAAGTGAGTTAAGATGTACACAGTTTGTACACAGCTGGTGTACACAATCTGAGATAATCAAGATCAATAGTTCATGTGTGTGTGCAAGTGGTCACATAGGATTTGGTCCACCTGGGTTATAAGAGACCACCAGCAAATCAGGTTGGTGAGTCTTACCCAATCCAGTCAAAGGTGCCTTTGCAAGGAACTTTGAAACAGAGACTCCCATCACCACACATGTAGTAATTGGCTATCCTGTGAAAGAGATTGGATTCCCCACAACTACTTTATCCTATGCAAAAGATCCCAATAAATCAGTATTTTTGACTGATACTTGGGTGAGCACCTAAGCAACCAGACCTAGAATCTGTCTATCTTAGCGAACTTTGGGGTTTTGTTTACAAGTTCTGGGAACCTAATATGTATTTAAGCATGCTAACAAAATTATCAAACAATGAAGAGTCTTAAATTTTTCACTGAGCATTTGTAAAATCATAGAATACCTCAAGTTGGAAAGGACCCATCAGGATCATCAAGTCTAACTCCCTGCTTCTCACAGGGCTACCTAAAACTAAACCATATGTCTAAGAGTGTTGTCCAGATGCTCGTTGAACTTTGACAGGCTCGGTGCCATGACCACTTCCCTAGGGAAGCTGTTCCAGTGACTGATAACCCTCTCAGTGAAGAATATTTTTCTAATGTTCAATCTGAACTTCCCCTGAAGCAGTTTTATTCCATTTCCTCGTCTCCTATGTTCACCAGAGAGAGGAGATCAGCATCTCTCCCTCCACTTCGCCCTTTGAGGAAGTTGTAGACTGTGATGAGGTCACCCCTCAGCCTTCTCTTCTCCAGGCTGAACAAACCAAGTGACCTCAGCTGCTCTTTGTAACTAACTCTTGCCCTTGAGGCCTTTCGCCATCTTGGTTACCCTTCTCTGGACACACTTTAATAGTCTATTATCCTTCTTGTATTAAGGCACCCAAAACTGCACACAGTACTTGAGGTGAAGCCAATTTGAACAGTATCTTCCAAAAATGTGCGTAAATAATATCAGGTATATATTTTGGTTAAGATATTTTCAAAATGCAATCAAAAATACAATTAAAAAATTAATGATCACCTACATCAAATATAACCATCTCTTTTGTTCATGTATACTCAAAGCTGATTCAGTCCGTTTAAAAGAATACATAGTTGATGTTTTCATCTCTAGGGTGTAAGTTAGTCATAGGAGTTAATACACAGATGACAGCTGGCTTGTCTTTTTATATTGCTTAGAGGGAAAAAATCCACAAGATAAACTAAGCCACAATGTAGTCAGCTAGCTCTCAAAGTTACATATTTAGAAATATAAGGGCAAGCTTTTAAATAAATTTTGAAATGTTGGCTGCAGGGAGCATTTTATTGAAATGTTGTGGGGATGTTCATGAAGATTCTGGAGTGAAGTACATGGAAAGCTACTTGTGTCCTAAGTAATGCATAAAATGATTCACTTAATAACATACGTGACTTTGTAGGGCATCCTAGTCCAGAAAAGCTGGAAGCAAAATAAGCACACATGAAAGGATTAAGCATTCATGTATCTTATAAAGTTTAAGAGAACAGGGGGATAACTGACTGAAAGGTGTTTTGAACTCAGTGAAATTTGTAGCTAATTAATGACTCCATGTAAAGTGTCCAGATATCGGTGGAGTTCTGGAGGAAGTTAAATCAAAGATTACAATTGCTGCATTCAGGTCAAACCCTCTTACATATAAGAAAACAAAAATGTTTTTTGTGTCCTCTGAGACATACCTGAAACACACTGTTTCCTAATTCAAAGGCACAAAATAACAAGGAGACTTGAAAAAAAAAAACAAACAAGCAACCCAACAACTTTGTGAAACACATACAGGTAATTCAAATAAAGAAAGAACTAAACTGTTTTTTGGCCACTCTATCTTAATACTTCATGACAGGAAGTATCAGCTTCACTTTATTAAAAAGAGTTCTAAGTCGCAGAGATTTTGCTACGTGAAGCAACTTTAAAAGCTGATTTATCTAAACCAGAAGGCACAATTATTTTAAACATTTAAATTTAAATTAAAGTATTTAAGGATAAAAGAAAATGCAACTCCTGCAGTTCTGTATATGCTGTCCTATTTCATTGTGCAAATTTAATCAATTACTTTTTTAATATTGACTGAGTTCTATCTCCTCTCTTCTGCCGTGAAATCCTATAATGGTCAAGGAAGAAAGTCCTTAGCTGTGTCTTTATTCAAGCCATTATGTTGTCTTTTAGAGAAGAGACATCAAAAAGATTATCTCAGTTTAAAAAGACAAAACAGTAAGAAGTAATAGCTTTTTAAGTGAACTCTTATACATCCAGGAAAAATTGCCTCTGTTTGCCAAGTGCTTTTTTTTTCAATCTTAACATTTGTCCTCCTACAAATGCTTGCTCTTTCTTTCAATGTGTTTGTTTTATTACAGGCTGTCTGGTTCTCAAAATGCTGGTTTTGTCCTATCTATCTTCAGTTACCTACATGCTAATCAATGCATAGCTACAACTTTTTACTATTTATCACTAAATAGCAATAATCTTATTTCCGCAAACTGGTTTGCTAGCTCCACTCTGTTACTTGTAAAAGGTGAGCAGCTGAAGGCTTTAGATACTGATGTCAAAGACTGCCTTCACAAGAAAGGTCTAATAAGATTGAAGACTGTGCTGCAAAGCCTCTGCACCGCCCTGCCAGTGTGTCACAGCACTGACTGCGAGTAAAATCATTGTCCGTGTTCTATGGGTAATTAAACCTTGGTATCTCTCTTCTGAGAAAAAAAGTCTTAATTAACATCAGCAATGGCGGAAACCTTGGTCTGCTAGAAACTTGATGACACAGCTTCACTCACTTGAACCAGATCCAAATGAGCTGCATACTGGGAAAAGGGTGTTCCAAAAATCTTAGGAGCAGCACTTTCACATTGTTATTCTCCTCTATTAACTTACTTACAGACAGTCATAATTCTTACTGTTACTTCTGTGCAGATAAAATATCAATAAAATGGAAACACAAATAACTGATTTTTTTAACTATTTACCCATCATTATCTGTTAATTTGAAGTTATATTCCAATAGTAAAAGTCATATTGTTACTTATTAACATGAAGAGACAATAAACCTGTCTGCATCTCATTGAAGTAATTTTCTAATGACTTCAACAGTTGAAAGAGATCTTAACGTGAAAGATGACACATTCAGTAATAATTTTTCAGGAATTACTTTGGAGCCTGAAAATTTGGCCTGTAGGAATAAGAGATGAGAGCTAAAGACTTTGTTTTAAGGAAAGGAACTGGGAAGCCAATCCCTATAATATCTACATTGAAAGGAACTACAAATAAACACCTACAACAATTCTGAACTATTCCCATGCCCTTTAAAAAATCTTACACTCATCTGTAAACTGAAGGGGAAGGAATAAACTTCTACTGTAGCCCTCTGTTAGAAAACTCTTTAGAAGATTTAGATGCTTGAACCAATGCCTGACTATTAAATTAGAGGAAAACAGAGTAGAAGATCTCACAGGTAAAATTAATAAATCTTGGCATTACCACTAGAAGTAGTTTAAATTCTTAGGCTTAATTTTTCCTAGAGTTCTCAGTTACAGCTATAACATTGTTTAAGTAGGAGTCAGGTGTCAGTAGAGAAATAACAAATTAAACCTGCCTGGTCTCATTCCTAACAGTCAGGTAAGGTTACTTTAAGCAACGCCAATGAAGGTTCAAATTCATCTACCATTGCACTGAAGCACATTATCAGTGCTCATACAACCAGTAACAGCTGCCATGCAGCTGCTTTTTACAGTCCTTTATGTGTTTCCTACCATCTCTGTTACAGCAAGCACATCTTCACAGATCAAATATTGCTGTATGCTTCACATATTAACAACAGTTGCATGAAAAATTTCTTGGCAGAGAATCAAAACTGTACAGGGATATCGTATCTAATTTTCTCTTCATCTTCTACAATGTGTAGTACTTTAGTGAGATATTTAATTCAGGAATAACATGTTCTAGCATTAATTAGTAAATATAGTAATTCTGGACAGATTTTTATATTGTTTAATAGGCATTTCTACATGTGAGTTAGAAAAAGTAAAAAAACCCACAAAACCCACAAGTCATATTCTAAACTAAATCTTCTAAACTGATCTTCTTACTAAAACTGTAATCTCCATTCATTTGATCCAGTGCTTATTTTAGACTAAATTCCTGGTGTCTCCAATGGTTTAATAATAGACTCTTTCTGGGGACGTCTATTTAAAATGTCACCAAATAAAGGAAATACTTTGAAGGAACTGGAGTTCTTACATTAGTGCTTATTGAGACAATCATATAATTATGGCAAAATAATGATTAGGAGATTAAGCCATACTAATATATCAGCTTAAAACGTATCAGAGTACAGAGGATTGTTCCCTCAACGTTAATAAAATTTTTAAACGGTAGTAAAAGTGGACACTGTTAAGGCAAGCTTACTCCTGTGAACTTCAAGGCTCAAGGGATTTCTTCTCCTCCACTTGTTTCTGTTCCTATTTGCAGGTCCAGCCAGTAGCAAGGCGGAGCATGTCAGAGATCTAGCTACACACACTCAAATACACACACAACACTTGTGCCATAGTTACATAAGTTTATAAGTGGACATGTACAACTTTGCCTCTGATTTGCAATCACTTCCACATTTATGGATCCCTCAAAACCTGGGCCAGACCATAATAATCCATGCCTAGACCCTGTTTATCCAGGCTCCAGCTTCAACATCAAGTCCTTTCAGACTAAGGCCTCCTCCTACTGGGCCAGCTGATACAGATTGAGGTTCACCATTAAATCTCCCCCATGCAGAATGGAAAGCAAATTCACACACTAAATAGGAATACGGTTTAATAATAAAGCATGACATATTGCACTGATCGGGAGCAGTGCTTGACAATAAAAACATATTAATCTGCAGCATATTTACATGTGACTGGCCCCTTTTATCCCCCCCTCTTCTCCACATACTGATTTCTTCCTGATCCAGACTGATCCCTTTGGCTCTTCTTTTGAACATACCATGACAAGTTTTTTACATTTCCACAACCAAATAAATTTCCTACTGTAAATTTTATGTAATCGTGCAAGTATCTGCAAGTATTCCTTAATAAGTTCGGTCTCTTCTGTGAGACCCATGCTTATTTTGTTTCACTCCCTATCAGCTACAAAATTCTGGCTAAATATCCTAAAGGCTGCAGTTGAGAGGTTCTTTCAATGGCCCTTTAATCAGTGAGCTGAGAGCTTTGGTCTTTGAAAGTATTTACAAAAAAAATCTAACTTGGTGTGGTAGGTCAGCAGAGATCTCCTTTTTAGGAGAAGTTTGCTTTAAACTACCCTATAGCATTTGTATTCCCTACCATGTAACGTCAAGCAGCATCCTCATTGGTTGAAAGTTTTCGCACCACTGTTGCTTTAAAAGTCATGAGACTGTGCTGCGAGCTCAGCTGCTTCCCGTGGTTTCGGCCCCCGCGAAGCCTGCCTGCCTGCCTGCCTGCTT
>NW_010393745.1:37992-38405 GCF_000710305.1 Buceros rhinoceros silvestris | reverse complement strand
CCTGCCTGCGTGCCCGCCTGCCTGAGTGCTGTGCCATGCCTGCTTGCCTGCCTGCTTGCTTGTTTCTCCCGGAGCTGCTGTCGCTTTCCGTGCGCTCGCCACCGTCAGGTTTTGACACAGCCGCGCTGCGGGACGGACCCCTCGCGCTGCCGTTTTCCTCAGCAAAGCACCACTGCCACGAGAGACCAGCCCGGGAACCGTGCGCCGCGGGGGATCGGAGCCCCCACCTCATCATGACTGAGGAGCAGAGCCTGAAAAACCGACTGAGCTGTTTTTGCCGGAAAAGCCTCGGCATGCTGCATCGGAGCCCTGCATCGGAGCCCCACCGAGCCAGGTCTGGACTGCCCGCGCACCCGACAGCTGTTTGGTTTTGCTTTGCTCCATTCCATGACAGAGGCTGGTAGGACTTTGTG
>NW_010393745.1:0-37907 GCF_000710305.1 Buceros rhinoceros silvestris | reverse complement strand
TAGGACTTTGTGCCAATTCCACTCTATCTCGCGCTGCCGGGTAATTCGTAACTGCGCGGGTCTCCGTGCTCTGCTCACGCAGCAGAACCACATGGCCGCCGCCATCTCGGATCGCTGCCGCGGTCCGTGTTTGCTTTCGGTTTAACCCTCGCCTTCCCAAAACCCTCAATACCTCACTGTTTTCCTTTGTATTTGATATATATTTGTTTGTAGTGTTATTAAAGTTTGTTTCAGTTTTCCAAAAAGCATTTTAGAGGTCTCACGAGTTTTTTTCTCCCTTCCCCTATTTCTGCTGGAGTAGGGGAAGGTATTATAGTCATTGGACCTTGGTTTTTACGTCGGCCAGACCGGTGACACTTGGTTTCATTTGTTGACTGACCCATTTGACAGCCTCAGTCAGCTAATCAGTTACCCACTGACTTTCCAATGCAGCTGAACTGATTTCCAAAGTTAGCAGACAACTTGTCCACCTAAGCTGTTTAAGAAGATTGAAGTCTCTCCTTAATGTTACTGTTTCATTCATGTCTCTTGGAATTTTACACCACACAGAGGAACTGACAAAGATACATAAATGTAAGCATAAAGTAATTTTCTCTGTAGCCCTTCAAAAACAGTGAGCTCTTCCTTTGTATGACATATTCAGGATTTTCTTTAATAACTCTGCTTTACGGAGAACTTGAAGTGTAAGAGTGTTCCTGTGGAACACAGAAAGTTCTGTCTAAACATGAGGAGAAACTTCTTTACTCTGAGGGTGCCAGAGCACTGGAACAGGCTGCCCAGAGAGGCTGAGGAGTGTCCTTCTCTGGAGATATTTAAAACCCTTCTGGATGTGATCCTGTGCAACCTGTTCTAGTTGAACCTGCTTCATCAGAGGAGTTGAACTAGATGGCTCCCAGAGGTCCCTTTCAACCCCTACCATTCTGCAATTCTGCAATTCTGGTATTCTGTGACTCTGTGATTGAGAGTCTCTTTGAAAATACAGGTGCTTGTAGCTAGGTATCTAAATACACACACCTACAATATAATTACAACTAAATCTGTTCAGTCCATTCAGTAAATGGAATCCATGGAGTTCTTGAGCTCCTCTTAGACACCTAGAGTTTGCCAAATAAATAGCTTTCTAAACCCCTTTGACTGTGTTCACTTGCCTAAACAGAGGCATTTAGTATTTCTTCAAGAAGTCTCTAAGGCATCCCTCCTGGCTTCCAGGCTCTGAGGCAGAGAGTAAGGATCTCCGATAGGTATCTCTGACAGGATCTCTGATGGAACTGAAAGGTAAGGATCTTTGTCCTAAGGCAAGGTGAACAGCCCTGTGCAGATAACTTGGATATCCTGTGTCAGTTCAGAGACCAAGGTGTGCCTAATTATGACAACTACACTGACTCTTTTAGGGACTAAATCAAGCTGCCTGAATCACATACCATAGCATGGCCATACTGCTCATCATTTATTAAGAACGAAGTACAAGACAACACCATTTAGAGTTTCATTTGTTTTGCCCAAAGCACTGATATTACAGAAACCACTGCCATGACTGGGGATGAATTATGAAAGTGAAGGCTGGAGAGGAAGCCCAGAAACATTTACATTTTGTATAAGAATTACAATCTACAAGGAAAACAAATACTGAAAAAGAGGAATTAGAAATCAGCTGTATGTTGATATAAACAATATAAAATTGACATATATTTGCCAAATGTCTGTTCATTGTATATGTATTTCACCACATTTTTCGGTGTGAGAAGCAGAAAACTAATATTAGATATTAGAGAAGAATATTTGTTATTTAAAAGGATTAAAGTATCTGCTTATGTACAAAAAAAGATAGTGGTGAAATAGTAAAAAGCATACTCTCGTGTTCAATGTTAAAATAATTTTGATCTTCTAGAATTCTCTAAAATAAGTAAGTTGAACTTTTTGTACAGTTAAATGACAAATTTGAAACGGAAGACCAAGTATTGTAATTTTTTTAACTAACAATGGTTTCTGTCAGTCTTCCTATCTACTGTTGGGTACTTCTGCTGAGGTCATCACTTTGTGATCTGCTTATGAGTCAGTACTTCAAGAACAAAAACAATCTTCTAAAGAGAAAGATATATAACCCATGAGCAAAAATGTCTAAAATAAGATGTTAGGGTAATACAAATTTTGAACTGAAGTTTGAAAGTGTATTCAACAACTTCTTATTTCTGTGACTTTATTCTTTGCTGCTGTTCTACACATCATTAGCATCATGGACATAATGATTGCTTTTAACTTCATCTGTCCTTCACAAACTGCAGTGTAGCTATCTATATCTGGGCTTCTAATTTAGATGGCACTTAAACTCAACTGCAAAAAAAATGGTACTTGTCAGGAATGATTCACCAGACCTATTTTAGTTGTTTACGTAAATATGAAATCAAAGTCATTCCAGAAGTTCCCATGTCTGCCCTTTAACCATAAAGGAACTTCTGACAATGTTTTGGAATGGTGACATCTGCTTTTTCAACTTGTGAAGACAGAGAGGTTGAACTTCTTTATCAGGAAGAATTGCTGATATCAGGAAGTACTGCTGTGAGGTGGGAACAAAATTCTGGTCTCTGCTGGCGAAATAGGCTCCCCAGGTTTGTACGGGGAATTAGCCACAGACAGATGGGTTGCACTCTATCCACAGGAGAGGTTTGCATCTGAGTCTGTGACAGAAGGAAGGGAAGAGTAAAGACCCTAGCTTCAGAAAACAAATGACAATTTAAAAACAAAAGTTTGAGTTGTAGACTAAGGGAAGGGACTTGACACCAAGCGGAGAAGATAGAAAAGATGCATTCTTCTGCTTCTGAAAATATTTACACATGAATATAACCTGGCTATTGACATAATTATTTATATTAAAGATAATATTTATATTATTCAGATGTTATCAGATATTATCAGAGATGATAATTGTTATGATTTTTTCCCTAAAATTACCCTTGGTTCTTAAATACATATCAAGGAGCAAATTTCACTGAAACAAGGACATCATATACTTCCTAGAAATTTTCATTTCTACTGTTTAATATTATTTAATTTTCATCCATTTAATATGAAATTACTTCTGGGAAATGATAATTCAACAAGTTAGCACGCCTGCTCAATTCATTTCAGTGTTCATATTCACTTAGCTACTCAAATATGTCTTATATATGTGTTCCATAAAATGGAATTGAATGAGATGCCATGACGTTTTTAGACTTAATAAAATCGTACATGGAAATAATCAGAATTTAAAAAATACAACACTGGAACAGGCTTCCTAGGGTGGTGGTAGATGCTCCAAGCCCATCAGCATTTAAGAATAATTTGGACAATGCCCTTAATAACATAATTTAACTTTTAGTCAGCTCTGAAATGGTCAGGCAGTTAGACTAGATGATAATTTGAGGTACCTTCCAACTGAAATAGTTTATACTGTTCTATTCTAAACAGATATTTGGGGTTGTGTTAATGAGAATCCTTTTGAAACCTTATCACTACTGACACCAGCAATGTTTTTTATGTCTTTAATTAGAAACCGATTTGCTTGTCTTCCAAGCACAACACAAAATAGCCAAAAGAGCAAACTAAACAATCATACGCACTGTTTTTAATCAAGAACTTGAAACAAAGCTGAGATTCAAATAGATTCAAATTTTCAAACCAGGTCTGTCTTTATTTTCTAACAGTCTTCTCACTAACTTTGACAATGTAATACACTGCTACATACTGAAAAAAACTGTTATATTTGACTACCACAGATGTCTCTGTAGGTGTATGTGAAGAGCACCCATCTTATTATCTTTGAATATTGAACACCATTTAAGTTAACCAACTAACTTTTTTTGATTTTTTTTTTTACTATTAATTTTGTTAGTATCAATGCTTGACGATTATAAACTGTTAAATTATTTTAACATGCAGGATTATTTCTTACAGCACCTACTTGACAAAATAAGTATCTTCAATTGTGTTTCTGCAGAGGGATATAGCTGGGCTATAAAACCACAGTGAGAAGGGCCCTGAACTCATCTCACCCTAACTCACCACTGAATATTTACATTCAGAGTGGCTGCCAGCCGTAACATATCCTCTGCTGCTGCAGAAATTGAAGGAACGGAGGTTCTACCAGGTAACCAGAACTCACATAACTCAAAACTTTAAAGCTCGAGATAAATACTTTGAACATGCCACATAATAAATAGTGCTTATTAACAAAACAGGGTGTATTTTTCCAGTACCTGGTAAAATATACATACATATTGAAACTATATTGAAACTATTGAACAAAATCAACAACTCCTAATCATTCAGCAGTGCATGTGACATAGAATGAATTCCAACAATCTCTTTTTTTTTTTTCCTTTCTTCTATATTGTTTTGCCAGGAGCCTGGTCCCTTGTGGGCTGTCCATGCAGGGCATATCCACCTGGTCTGGCATGATGTCCTCCATGGGCTGCAGTGTAAATATCTATTCAAACATGGTCCTCCATGAGCTGCGGGGGAACTACCTGCTTCACCATGGTCTTCTCCAAGGGCTGCAGCAGAATCTCAGCTTCAGTGTCTGGACCACCTCATTTTCCTCCTCCTTTACTGACCTTGGTGTCTGCAGAGCTGTTTCCCTCACATCTTTCTCAGCCCTCTCTCTCACAGATACTGCACAGCGGTTTTATACCGTTTCTTAGACATTTTATCAAGGATTGTTAATGGGCTCAGCTTTGGCCAACCAGGTCCCTTTTGGAGCCAACTTAAATTGGCTCTGTTAGACATGGAGGCAGCTCCTGGTGGCTTCTCAGAGAAGCAACCCCTGGAGCCCCTACCCACTACCAAAACCTTGCCACATAAACATATATAACGATATTCAGTGTTTAATTTATATTCCACATTTTATGGTCTAGAAATAAAATATACTTTCACTTTTCAGTATTCCATTACATGTTTGCAAACAATTGCTATATAAAATTTTGATTTCTTATTATGTGTGTGTTTATTGTAGATTATCATGATAATATTTAAAACCTAATCTTCTGACAGTCTTTACCAGAGGCCTTACTTATATAACTGTTCTACTGAAAGTGTGACAGATTACGTTCCTGAAGTAGGTAAAATGAGCTAGTGTCTAATACCATCCTTTGAAAATCCATCAGAAACTGAAGCTATTCTAAAATGATTTTGCTTACTTCAGGTTGGATTGACAACAAACACTTCTAGTCTGTGTAACCCAAATACTTCTCTAAACAGAACAAAAATGAATAAAAAAGAAAATCTGTTTCCATTATTTAACTGAGGGTCCTACAAGAGAGGGGAATCATCCCAACAGTGTTACTGATGTAAAATACTGTATGCTAGAGATAAAAATCAGGAAGTAAGATGTACAAAATATTCTTACATGCATAAAGCTAATAAAAAAAGTGACTATAGTAGAAATGACCTAATGATACATTGCATTTCTTTTCTACAAGCATTAAGTCTAAATCTTCTGTATGGTTAAATCTACATTTACAAAGAAAATGGTGACATAACAGTCTAATACTAAAACTCTCTTCAGGATCATAATTTTATAGGAGTAATACAGTCCTGAAACAAAATCGTAAACTCATTCAGGCAACAGAATTTCAAACACCTCTCACCATGATATTTCCTTTTCCAAATTTTAGTTTCAGAACTCTCAGTAAGTTGGAATTTAATGTGTTGGTTCTTATAAAGCACAATTTAACAACACAACTTGAATGGACATTTACATACTGCTATTGTGAATTCGTCTCCCAGAGCTGACTCTACTTCTTCATAACTGCAGAAACCATGTCTTTATAAAAGCTTATTAAGCGTATAAAAAGCTTTCCCAATTTGTTTTTACAAAATTTTGCAGAGTAAGCTAGATCCACTGCCTTGTTAGGACAGTTGCATAATTTACTCTGATTTTAAGCTAAAGTAATTTTTATTATTTAGACTTTTTGCTACACATATTCTTTAAGAATCACAGAACCACAGAATTATTTTGGTTGGAAGACACCTTTAAGATCATTGAGTCCAACAGTTCACCCTGCACTGCTGGGGTGTCTTAAATCACGTCCCTCAACACCACCCAGGGATGGGGACTCCACCACCTCCCTAGGCAGCCTCTTCCAATGCTTTATCATCCTCCTAGTAAAGAAGTTTTTCCTAAAATCCAACCTAAACCTCCCTGGCTCAATTTAAGGCCATTTCCTCTAGTCTTGTCACTTGTCATGTGAGAAAAGTCCAACTCCCACCTCACTACAGTCTCCTTTCAGGTAGTTGTAGAGAGTGATGAGATCTCCTCTCAGCCTACTTTCCTCCAGGCTAAACCACCCCAAGTGCCTCAGTTGCTCCTTAGAAGACTTGCTCTCTAAACCCCTCACCAGCTTTGTTGTCCTCCTCTGGATGCACTCCAGCATCTGATTGTCCTTCTTGAAGCAAGGGACACAAAACTGGATACAGTACTCAAGGTGTGGTCTCATCAGTATTGAGTAAAGGGGGGACAATCTGTGCCCTCCTCCTTCTGGCCACATGATTTATGACAAAAACCAGGATGTCGTTGGCCTTCTTGGCCCCCTGGGCACATCACTGGCTCATATTCAATCAGCTGTCGACCAACACCCCCAGGTCCTTTTCCGCTGGGCAATTTTCCAGCCACTCTTCCCCAAGCCTACAGCATTGCAGAGGATTGTTGTGACCCAAGTGCAGGTTTTGGCCTTGTTGAACCTCATAATGTAAGTCTTTGAGAAAATACAATGAGAAAAGGAACAGTAGAGAATTAATGTATCAGAATTTAAGTGAAGATTATGATACAATGCCAAATAAGGTATGTTCATTTAAACTGGAGAAGGCTCTGATAGTACATGAACTGTGAAGTATAGACAGCATTAACTAAGGAGAAATCTTTGATTAGAGAGGAGGCAGACATCTGGAGGTTTTCAGGGTGCTATGCTGGCACTTGATTTAATGTATATTCTAGTTTGTGATTCTAGCACAAGTAGTAGGAATATATAAAGGCAATTTTCTAAGTCACAGGGTTAAGACAATCTTGACACAAAGGGATAATCAGATCCACAAAGAACTATATAACCTGAAGTAACAAGAAACTGTTCGAAACCTCAGGGATGTACTTGTACAGACAAGTGAAAAGAATTGAGGGCTCTAAACTCTTGAGCTAGGGATGATTGTAAAGAACAACGTATCATTAAATGACTACTATATGAACAAGAGCCATCAACATGTAAAGCTGAAAAACATAAATGACATTTTAGAAAATATCATCTCTTTCCAGTTGAATTAGAGACATACTCATCTCACTGAAATACTGCAAAGGCTTCATCTAGAATACTTTATCCCCATGTTAAAAGATGTTAAGTTCAAACTGGAGAAAGAGGAAGACACTCCTTAGACAATCAAGCAAATACAAAACAAGTCACATAACTGAAAATTAAACACAAACATAATGAAGATCTTATGTGTTTTGGTTTGTTTTCTGTGGTTTCGTTTTTTGGTCTGGTGGGGTTTTTTGTTTGTTTGTTTTTTCTTATAGAAAGCTGAAAAGGTAAATTAGAAGAGAAATTCCAGAAGACCTTTTTCATAAAGAACTCTGATTTACTTTAAGACAGATTTTGATTTGATTGTGAAAGTTTGATGCATCTGACACACTTCCTTGTGATTTGGATTGTTTCCTTCCTTTGGATTTGGATTTCCTTGTTTATGGATTTGACAGGTTAATGACCCTTTCCATATATCTTCTTATTAACACGACAGACCTCTAGATAACCCATTTCCCCCCCTTCTTCTTACGTTAAGTTTATATGCAAGTATCTCATTAAAGCTGTTCTAAACTGTCCTATTGTCTTAGTGTTTACTCATAGTCAAGGTTGTTCTCAAATATGTCATTTGCTACTTAATTGTTTAAGACAGTCTTTCCTCATTATCTTCTCAGCCTGAAAATCCAAAAGCAGTGACTAGAAAGTGTTCAAAAATCTTCTTTCCTTCTATCCTGCAAAGATAGTGCAAATGTAAGTGATAGCTGAAAGGCAAAGTCTTGTTCAGCAAAAAAACAAATTAGGGTGAAAATAAGTATCAGCAATGAAGTAAATGCTACTCAAATGTATTAAAGTTTATATAAATCCCTTAGGGTGTTTTAGTTCCCAAGGAAATGCAGGAAACTTGTGTTCACTTTTTTACTCTTTGTTATTTTTTTATCTCTCCAGATCACTGGTTATTTTGCTCCTGAAAGCAGTTACAAAGGTTTTGCTCTTTTAATTACTCATGTTGTTTGGCAAGTTTACATTTCTCACATTTTCTTCATTTACAGAAAAAAAATCGTTTTCTATTTAGACTCAGCACTCAATTGGTTAAAGATTATATGCACTCAAAAAAAGAATAAAATCTGTAGGTTTTTGATTTTGAGCGTTTTTTTTTAATCTTCTTTATTGTTGCAGGGCAAGATTTTGGTAGCAGGGTAGCTACAGGGGTGGCCTCTGCGAGAACCTGCTAGAAGATTCCCCTGTATCAATACAGCCAAAGCCAGCTGGCTCCTAAACAGACCCACCACTGGCCAGGACTGAGCCCATCAACAACACTGGTAGCACCTCTACGATAACATAATCAAGAAGGGGGAAAAATGTTACTACAATTGCAGACAGCGAGAGGAGTGAGAGTATGTCAAAGAAACTCTGTAGAGACCAAGGTCAGTGAAGAAGGAAGGGGAGAATGTGCTCCAGGTGCTGTAGTGAAGACTGTGGTGAAGCAGGTTGTCCCTGTGCAGCCCATGGAGGTTAGCGGTGGAGCAGATATACACCTGCAGCCCATGGAGGAATCTGTGCTAGAACAGGTGGATGGCCAGAGGAGGCTGCGGCTACACTGTGGGTAGCCTGTACTGGAGTAGGCTCCTGGCAGGACCTGTGGACCCATAGAGAAAGGAGGCCACCCTGGAGCAGGTATTTGGGCAGGACTTGTGACCCTGTGGGGGACCCATGATGGAGCAGTCTGCTCCTGAAGAACTGCATCCCATGAAAAGGATACATGCTGGAGCAGTCCATGAAGAACTGTAGCCCATGGGAAGGACCCACATTAGAGAAGTTTGTGAAGGACTGTCTCTGTGCTGGAGCAGGGTAATAATGTGAGGAGTCCTCCCGCTGAAGACAAAGGAATAAAGAACCGTAGCCCGTAGGAAGGACTCACATTGGAGATGTTCACAATGGAGGACTGTCTCCCATGTGAGGGACCCCACACTGGAGCAGGGAGAGAGTTCGAGGATTCCTTCCCCTGAGGAGTAAGGCAGAAACAATGTGTAATGAACTGACCACAACCCCCATTTCCCATTCTCTGTTCCCACTGTGCCACTGCAGGGGAAGAGGTAGAGAAATTTGGGACTAAAGCCCAGTAAGAAGGATGAGAAGGTGCTTTTAAGATTTGGGTTTATTTCTGTCTTGCGTTTGTGTCTGGTGGGGTTTTTGTAGAGGGGAAGTGGGCTACTGGCATGGCTCCTGTTAGAAGCACTGAGAAGCTATCCCAGCTCTAAATAGAAAATACCTCTGGCCAAGCAAGGCCAAGCCAATTAACACCTCTGTCATAATGTATTTAAGAAAACAGGAAAACCTGTTCCTTTGTTTTAGGAGGTCTCTTGTTTTAGAGAGAAATGGTCCAAGAGAGACAGACAACTGTGCAGACACCAAATTAGTGATGAAGGAGGGGAAGAGGCACACTGGACCAGCCATTCCCCTTCAGTCTGTGGAAGATGTCAGGCTGAGATCTTGTAGACCTTGGACTTCAATGGCAGAACAGAATCCCCTCTGCAGCCTGTGGAGGACCCCTGCCCAAAGCAGGCGACTGTTCCTGAAGAAGGGCATGAGTCTGAGGGGAGCCTGCACTGGAGCAGTTCATTGCTGGGAGTATTACAGCCTGCAGAAGGGACTTGTGCTGGTAGGAGAAGTTAATGGAGGACTGTCTCCCATGGAAGGGTCATCATGTTGCCACAGGGGAGGACTGTGAGTTTCCTCCTGAGAAAGAAGTAGTTGCAGAAGCAACATGGAACAGACTGGGACTGACAACAACCCCCATTTCCCATCCCCCTGCACCACTGGCAGAGAGGAGGTAGCCTGGAAAGAAGGAAGGGGTGGGGAAAGCTGCATATAAGATCTAGTTGTATTTATCACTGTCCTTCTCTGATTCAATTGGTGAATTGATGGTGGTTTTTTTTAAATTGACTATGTTTCCTGAAGTCGAGTTTGTCTTTTGCTGGTGACCATAGTTGGTGAGTGTGCCCTGCCTGACCTTCGTCTCAACCCTCAAGCTTTTTGTTGCGGTTTCTCTTCCCCATCTCACCAGAGAGGGCTAGGAGTGAGCAAGTGGCTGTGTGGCTGATTCGTTGCCAGCTTGGGTGGGCTTAAACCACAACAATTTCTCATTACTCTTTTCTGATTTGATTGGTAATAAATTAAACTAATTTCCCAAGTTGAGTCTGTTTTGCATGTGATGGTAATTGCTGAGTGACCTCCCTGTCCTTGTCTCAAATGATGAGACTTTCATTATATTTTGTCTCCCCTGTCTAGTTGAGGAGGGGATTGATAGAATAGCTCTGGTGGGCACCTGTTGTTCAGCCAGGGTCAACCGACACTGGTTGTTAATTGTGAGTTACATTAATTAGAATACCCAGAAGTTAGAAATAAACATTCTTTTAACTGCAGTGATGCAGTTAGTAAAGCAAAAGCTCAGCTTGAACTGAAATTGCCCCAAGTGTGTTAAGAGGGCTGATGTCCTTGTGAGGCTGCTCTCCGAAATCTTTGAGAAGTTGTGGAGATCGAAGGATGTCCCAGAAGACTAGAAGGTGGCTAATGTCACCCCCACCTACAAGCATGGATTCACCAAGGGCAAATTGTATTTGACAAATCTGATAGCCTTCTATGACAAAGTAACTAGGTCAGTTGATGTGGATAAGCAGTGGACATTGTCTACTTGGGTTTCTCCAAGGATTTCAGCATGTTTTCCCACAGTCTCTTCCTAGAGAAACTGATGCATTACAATCTAGACAAGTGGTCTGTGTGGAGGGTGGGGAACTGGCTGCCAGGCTGCACCCAGAGGGTGGTGGTAAATAGCTCCTGTCCAAACTGGCAACTTGTCACAGGCGGGGGCCCCACTTAGGGAATTGATATCTTCAAAAGCTATCTGGATGATGGGATCAAGCATACCCTGATGAAGTTTGGCGATAATACCAAACTGAATGGGGAAGTGGATACTTCAGAAAGGAAAGTCAATCTGCAGGATAGGCTGGAAGAGCGAGCTAATGAGAACCTCATGAAGTTCAACAAGAACAAGTGCAATTCTTGCAACTAGGAGAACATAAACAAGGAATGCAGCACAGACTAGGACCTACTTGGCTAGAGAGCTGCTCAGCGGAAAGGGACCTGAGGGTCCCGGTGGACAACAATAGGAGTGAGTAGTGTTGTGCAGTGGAAAAGCAAGCAAATCAGTTTCTGGGTTGTATCAACAAGGGCATCACCATTAGAGATAAATACATCATTGTCCCACTCATTGCTTGTCAGGCCATACCTGGAATACAGTGTTCAGCTTCGGTCCCCTCTATACAAAACAGGCTGGAGAAGGTCCAGAGAATGGCCACAAAGATGGTCAAAGGGCTGGGAAGCTGCTGTATGAGGAAAGGTTGAGACAGTTGGGTTTGTTCAGCCTTGAGAAAAGAAAGTGGAAGGGAAACCTTATCACCATGTTCCAATATTAAAAGGGTGGCTACAAAGAAGATGGAGACTCCTTTTTCACAAGGAGTCACATGGAGAAGATGAGAAGTAATGGGTGATGAGAGGTAAGTCACTACTGGGGTGATTCCCATTGGACACAAGGGGACAATTTTTCATGATGAGAACAATCAGTCATTAGAATAATCTTGCCAGAGAAGTGGTAGATTCCCCAGCATTGGACACACTTAAGATTCGGCCAGACAGGATGCTGGGTCATCTTGTCCAGACAGTAGTTTTGCTGAGAAAGGTTGGACCAGATGATCCTTGAGGTCCCTCCCAACCTGATATTCTATGATTCTGATATTCAACTCAAAATGATGATGAATAACTATTTTTCTCCAAAACAAAACCTGGGTCACCTGCAAGACCATTCATTTGTGGTTAGATAAAACAGCTAAACCAATACCCAATTTGGCTCCTCCAGAATCATCTCAGGATACTTTGCACTTCTGAACAACTGTAGATACCCTCATGTAATATGCATGTCATGCAATACACGTTCTTGGATTCATCCTATGAAACATGCTGGTGTACTGCAAAATAACTGTAGCTGTATTTCAGAGAAGCAGCCATCAGCTTTTGAACTGTTAAGCCCTGAGCAATGAGGACACGAGACATACATCTCTGTCTGTGAATCAGCAAGTAGCATTGGAGATTTGGCCTGGATGACTAAGTGCTAGCTGGTTTGAACTTCCTTTTATAGTATATAGCTCTATTTTTATGTCAAACAACCTTACAGAACTATTTGTATCATCTGCAAGTCCTTGCAAAGGCCAATCATCTTCCGATTCCAAATGTCTCCTGAGGCTTCTGAACTGCAATCACTAAATCATGTATGTGGAAAACATCCAGGGGAGATACTGACATAGTAGCCTCAATACCACAAGACAGGGTACATTCTGTGTCTCAGAAAAAGGAAGAGGTGGGCAGGAATGAAAGAACATACTGTATTACAGAATAAATGTCATGGATGGCTATTTTCTTCTGCATAGCATCGAAGAAAGGTCTAGATTTTTATTGATACCTCAGATTTGTCATAGAGTTTTGCAACTTTTCTATGGATGATGGAGAAAAAATAAAAATTTCCAGAAAAACAAATTACTATGGGAGTAATTAATCTTGTATGATTCTGTCTTTGTCTATTCCTATTCTTCTACATGCCTTTTATAATCAAAAGAAAGAAATAACGTACTTGTAGAGAAATACTCAGCTCAATCTAAAAAAAAAGTGTTTAAGACAGAAAGGATGAATTAACGGGAGGAGGTGGCAAGTTTTCATTAAATACAGAGAGAGTTTTGATTATCGTCTTAGACTACATGACGGATTTTTGAAATAAAATGTATGAAATTATGTAAAATGAATCCCATTAAAGGTTAGTTCTCGTCTAGATCCCTCAATAATTAAGGGAGAGAGATTTACCTTCAAATGATGATTGATTGAAGATTGCCATCTAAAGGAAAATCAAATGCCTCCTGGTGATTTATGTCTCTTGAGGATATATGTACTTAGACAACTTGTTTACATCAGAAACATAACTTGTTTGCATGCTTAAGGACAAGTAGATCGCTTCTACCTAATCTGCCTTGTTTTTGGCAGCTAAATGTAGGTGAGGAGAATCACAGGCTTCAACAAAGGAGAAAAACAAAACAGTTTACAGCACAAACTATACACAGTCCGAGGAAGTGACTTCTCATACTATGATTGATACTTCAGATTTTATTGTTTGGATACTTTTCTTTTATAGAAAATTATTTTCTGAATGATTGAACTTAAATCCATCATTTTGTTTCTGGTTACATTAGCAAAAATGTGTAGACAAGAATTCCAAGGAAATGTTGCTTAAGTAAACACAAAATATTGATGTATTTTCTTAGAAATGTGTAGCAATCGTCTCTTTTAAACAGGAAAAATAAGTTGTGAGCAAATACATAAAAATGCATAACAGTGAAATTCATACATACATTTAAGATTCCACTTCATGCAATTTTTTCTCAAATAATTAAAAGGATATGCAGCTGTCTTTAAAATTTCTTGCAAAGAAGGCTAATTATACAAATTAAAATGTTCCTTGTATCCTAGAAATATTTATAATTCATAATTCAAACTGAACTTACAAAAGTAGTACATACATTAATTATTCATTTTTTACATACAAAGGCAAATAGAGACTTCCGTCATATTTGTAATGGCCCGTATTTTCACACAGACATGATTTCTGTATTGCTCTGTATTTTACATGACAATTTACAGCAAAAACGTTAAACCAAAATATGTTTCCAAAGGATCCTTTCACTTTCTTCAACATCCATGGCACTACATTGCACTTTAGCTTCATGAACTAAAGATTTCTAAATTTTCTCTTGCTGTAATTTGATCCATGACTACTGGCCTCAGCAGAACTGAAGAGAGTTTTCATCACACATTAGCACTTCAAATAAGTTTAATCTGTGCTGCACCATGAAAATACATGTATTACATGCCAGGTAAGATAGAAAGTGGTCTTATGCTTCAGACTTTTCATAGCTAGTGCTGACTATTTGTACCAGCATGATTGAGACCTGTTTCTGTAATTCCTCTGTTGTAAGAAATGAATGGTCATTTTAACAACTTTAAAGGCATTTTAATGTAAGCAGGATTAAAAACCAAGATCTGTCATGTTCTTTTTCATAATGTAAAATCATCGAGGATAAACATGATTTTTTTTTTTAACAAAGAGTGTCTAAGACTGAAGTGATTAATCTTAAAAAAGCCTTAATTTCTCAAACTAGAATTCACAAAAATATTGTTTATACATTCATGGGTAACTGAAAAGTCTTTCTTGTCAGAGCTATGTCAGGCACATGTTTAGAATTCAAGATTATTTATTCATTGTGAATGCCTGTAAATCATTATCATCTCAGCATATGAAGGCATTTGTTTCTAAGGGATGAGCATAGCCATGGAAATAGCTCCTTTATTATTCATTTATATTCAAATATGCCCATTTCTTATCTCAATGGGTTATGATAAGTAAAGGACATGCTTTTTTCTATATCTATTCCCATTAATCTCTCATGTTTCTTGTAGTTACCATCAGAATTCTCAAAAGTTGATTAATATAAAGACTTAAATTCTTATCTGCTAAAAAATGATTTTGTAAAAAATATCTTTAATAGCACAGTCGTATTACAGTGGCTGATCTTGTAGAAGTATATTTCTGTTATGTCTAAATTGCTACAGATTTTGCACTCTTTACCTTCATATCTAGTAGTGTATCTAGAACATCTAGATTTATATAGTAGTATTAACATTGGTTTTGATGCATTTTAAGCATGCTTCAGCATTAAACATTATGTTTAGAATAGGCCCTGGCTTCTTCAGGTAGGATTTACCGGTTCACTATCCTCGATAATCTCAATTATACCAATAGCACAAAGGAAGGATGCTAGGAAGAGGAATCTGGAAGATAAAACGTAACTCACAGAGGTATAAAACAATATCCATTTATGCTCCATATGGCAAGTGAATAATGGTATAGATTATGTAGTGTAAAGGAAACGTATCTGAAGTATCTTTGTAACAAGGAGACAGCTATTTTTTCATTAACATTATCTTCCTAATTATCTTGTGTCTCTCAAACAAGTAGATGTGGTGAGAAAGACACAACTAACACTTGAAATTCAGTGTCTCATATCAACACAACTACAATGCTTCACTATTCAAAGAAAATGCAGTAAGCTATCAGTTTTAGGTATCACTCTGTTATCTTTTGACTCAACACACAGAAGAAAGTTTCAAATAAATAAGATTAGAGATTTGTTATTCATTATACTGTATGCCCATTATGCTATTTAAAAAGACGAAGTAGGGCACAGAAAAAAAGAAGAGATACAGAAATTAGTATTTACAAACTAAGACTGCAACAAATTTGTGACTATTTATAGAGATGTGAGGTCTCTGAGTTCAGCCAACACCAACTTGAGCATTTATTCAGGCACAAGTAAAACATACAGGGGATACTAAAAGAAATTTAAAATTAAAATAATATTTTCAGGCATAAAATATTTTAAAAGAGTAGTTTTAATAAAATAAATGTGAAAAGAAGAAGTATTTTTCCTTAATTCTGTAACATAAGCAAAATTAATAAACAAAGAAGTTGTTAAATAATCTCATATTTTAAGACTTGTTTTTAACTATGAGCAAAAATAGAACAGTTCCACATTGTCTATCAAACAAATTTGTCGAGCAGTAAGGTGGAATTATTCTGGTCTAGTTACTACCAACAGCTATGGATCATAAGCTGAGAAAACACAGCAGGGCTCAGGGAGCTCTGGTGCAGATCATTGCTATTGTCCTCTACCCTCCCTGTGTGACAGACAATACAGGGCAGGGACACCTTGAAACCCACAAGGGCACTGGCTCTCACTGCAACAACCACCATTCTGAGGCTGAGGAAGACCATTTCCATGGCTGTGGGACCCTAGTGACACAAGCAGGGATGCATAACATCAAATAAAAGAGGTCAGCGTTAGTCACTTTTCTTGTGTAATAAATTTAAGGTATTATTAATGAGACATTTCTGTACTAATTTGAACTGTGTTGGTATTATTGTGACTGGATTGGTGGTAATTATTGTATTTTGATTGAATAAATTAATTAACAAGAAATATTTGACGCCATATGAACATTTGACTATGTTCCCTTATGCCCATAACAAGATTTTAAATATAACACTGTCCTCTATCTTTGAGGGAGAGGGAGAATTCAAAAATATAGCAGGTAATTGTTATGCATGAGTGAAGGTAAATCATGTCAGTAGCTACAGATTGCCTACAAAAGGAGAACTTTTCCCCCTGCGGATGTTGGGACCAATGAATGAAGAATTAGAATTGACAGTCTGGGCTATGCAGATACACTTTTGGTTAGAATAAAAGATTGGTTTAAGAGGGGACATGAGCTTGTTGACTTCATAGGACATAGATTTTTGTGCCGGGAACTTTACCAGCATCACGTCCTATTTACTCAAACTCACAGCTGGATTAGTTTGAAGAAAAATGAATTAACAACAAAGCCTGGGTAGGGACAACTGTCTACTTCTTTAAACATAAATACATCATATTTGTAAGATCAGATAAAACTATGAGCTGAATTATTAAACTGTTGTTAGACAGTTCACTATGTGTGCGTGAAGGTGCGCATGTACATGTGTGTTCACCAGAGTGTTTCCCAGAAAGTGTTTCCTGAAAAGGATGATAAAAATTCTTTACATTGAACAGAAATGAATAATGACATTAGTCTGCTGGAGACTTTAGTCTTGGCTTTTTCATCAAATAACTTGGTGTCATTCAATCCAGGGAAACAAAGCACAGCTCTAAAACTCCCTCCCAGTTGGTGACACTTTGAAAGAATGACATCAAGTCAGGAAAAAAATCTAGAATTGAATTGCTAAGACTTCAGTCAGAATTTGAAGATGTGGAATCTAAATAGTAGCTTGAACTAAAATACAACAGGAATAATGATTCGCATTATGAAATATGAAGAAGAAAGTAGTTTTTTAAGATCAGCTAACTGTTTATATTATTGGTGTTTGCATAACATTCAGGTAGTTATTAATGCTATGGGTAAATATGTTCTGCCCTACTGGGATCATAAATGAGTTGTTATTGAATAGATATTAAAATCTGCAGTATTCTGGCTGCTGCGGTAATGGCCTGAATTAATAAAGGTTTAGCAAGTGTGTATTTTCATTGCATATGAAAGTGTATGGCAGAGAAAACAAATGAAAATGTTATGGTTTTAATATCAGAAAGCAAGAAAAAGAAAGCTTGCTTTTATACCGTAAAAGGTAAGAGAGGTAGGAATTTGAACAATAAAAACAATCAAATTATAGCTTTATTTAATATCATACCATGCCATTATTTTGCTTCTTTAATAAGAGATTAATTAATAAATGGAAATTTCAGTTTTTGGTGTTGTCAACAAGCACATGGTATTGCAACAGCTGTCTTAGGTGAATAAGGATTTCATTGCAAGTGCTGTGGTATAGCTGCAAGCCTAGTGCATGCATCTTAGATACTCTATGGCATCTCAAGTGTCACTAGGTCCGTACGTTTACAGAACCGAACTGCACCTGAGGTGCCTGTGTTTTCACATGAGCAGGATAAAATAACAACTGATAAAAAAGTAGATCATTAAGCTTTGCAGTAGATGGATATTTTCTGAAGAATCAATCTAATTTTAGTCAATGTAACAGAAAAAATAGTTATTTAGCGTATAACTCTTTGAGTGCGAAACTTAAGCAGCTAGAGAAGCTGTTAGTGCTGGGTAGTGGCAGAAACACAAGCTGTGACTCAAAGACAGATTCTAGACATTTAAATTTAATTATTTCTAGAATATAATCATGCGATGATAGAATGGTTGAGGTTGGAAGTGACCTGTGGAGGTCAAAAGGTCCAATCTCCCTGCTCAAGCAGGGCCACCTAAAGCAGATTGCACAGGAACTTGACCAGGCAGTTTTTTAAGATAAGCAAGGTGGGAGTTTTCTCTGGAAAACTTGTGTCAAACAAGTGTAAAAAGTGTAAAAAGTATTTCCTGATGCTCAGAGGGAGCCTCCTGAAATTTAGTTTGTGCCCATTGCCTCAGGTCCTGCTACTTGGCACTACTAAAAAGAGCGTGTCTGAGTCTTCTTTGCACTCTCCCTTCAGGTATTTATATATATCGTTGGGATCTCCCTTAAGACTTCTCTTTTAGAGGCTGAACAGTCCCCTTTCTCTCAGCCTCTCAACATAGATGATATGCTCCAATACCCCCAGGACTCTATCCAGCATGTGCCAGGGAGCTCAGATCTGGACACAGGACTCTGGAGATTGTCTAGCCCAATCTCCCTGCTCAAAGTAGAGTAACCTAGAGCAGGTTGCGGAGGTTTATGCTAACACAGACAGACAGACATTGTCCAAGCATGGAGGTTCCACAGACTCTCTGGGCAACTTCAAGCTTGACGTTTTGGTGGCCAGAGAAGCCTTGGGTCCAAGCTGGTGTATGAGGTGGAGAGAGGATCTCTGCTGATATTTGAGGGGACCCATGAGTGTGAGGTGCCTGTGGGAGGAGTATATGAGTGCTGAGTTTGTTTGCAGTGAGCATCAAGATGGACCACCTGGTGAATCAGAGACCTATTTCTCCTTCCATATGACTGTGACATGTTTGATTATGTGCTGTCATGTAGAACAATTGAAGTGTATCAATTGCATGTGTTTTAAAATCTCTGTCTGACTCGGTACTGAGGTATTGTATAACCTGTGTGCTTGCCCTTTGTAGAGGGGCAAAATCTACCTTGTATATTTAAAGAATTATTAAATGCTGATGACACAATTGGAATCAACTTCACAACAGGGCTTTTGGTGGAGACATTAATAGTAGATGAAGAAGGATTTTTATATTGTGAAAATGACCGTTGACACTGCAATATTATCCACAATGGTTTATTATCAGAAACAAACCAAACTGCCTCTGGCAACAGAGCAATCAATTACTGTTTTCTTATTCTGGACAGAGCTGTATTTTGCAATTTGTTTTCTGTTGTTGTATTTAAAGAGAAAATTATATTCACCAAGCTGAAGTAGAATGTGTTCTGCTTCTTTTAAAGGTGGATAATTTATCAACTCAGCAGACTTTGCGTATAAATCATCCATATAAGCTTAAACATTTTAAATGCACATGTGTGAAGACATGTTACATAATGTATCGTAATAAAATAAGAACAGTTCATTAGACCAAACCTGCTTAGCCATGGGATTCCTCCAAGAAGGTCTTTGAAGAAGTCAAAGTTAGCTCTTCTCAGGTCCAAGGTTGCAATTCTACTTGTTTGCCCACTTCCTCCACGTAGGATCCTGAACTCTACCCTGCTATGGTCACTGCAGCCAATGCTGCCCCCAACCTTCACATTCCCAACTAGTCCTTCTTTGGTTGTTACTACAAGGTTCAGCACTACCCTCCTCCTAGCCGGCTCCTCCAGCACCTGTGTCATAAAGTTATCACCAATGCTCTGCAGGAACCTCTTGGACAGTGAGTGTCTAGCTGCATTGCCCTTCCAGCAAATATCAGTGTGGTTGAAGTCCCCCATGAGAACCAGGGCCTGTGATTGTGAGGCTACCTTCAGCTGTCTATAGAAGGCCTCAACTACTTCTTCTTCCTGAGTGGCCTGTAGTAAACACCCACAATAGTGTCACCCATATTAACCTGCCCTTTAATTCTTACCCACAAGCTCTCAACACATTCTTCATCCCCCCATAGGCAGAGACTGATACATTCCAGTTATTCTCTCACATAAAGAGGAGCTCTACCACCTTGCCTTGGTGGCCTGTCTTTCCTAAAAAGCATGTAGCTGTCCATGAGAACATTCCAGTTATGTGAATTATCCCACCATGTCTCTGTAACCTCAATGAGATCGTGGCCCTACTATGTGCACATGTACATGTACACACCCTTCAGGTGGTTGGCCTTCTGGTTTTCATCTTGGAAGGCAGCTAAGGAACATTTTTCACTGGTATTACTGACCTGGCTTATTCTCCAGTTGGATGTGGTGGCATGACCATTACCATTTTGAACCCCACACCCTTTGTCCTTCAGTTTAAAGCCCACCTCACCGAACTGGCCAGCCTGCTGCCACAGATTCCCTTGCCTTTTCTAGTCAGGCCTCATTCCTTTCAGGAAGGGTCATCAAAGAATGTCCCATCATCATAAAAGCCAAAACACTCCTGACAGCACCAGCCACATGCCTTAAATATAAATCAGATTCTGAATACTGACATCTGTGTTCATTTTGAACTAAGTACCTGTCAACGGTTTGGCCAAGGCAAAAAACAAGGTCTGATGAGCCGGCGCTCCCAGTTGAGCAGGCTTGAACATGCGGCAGCGGCGGTCAGCCAGGAGATGAAAGGCTCCGGCGAGCGGCGGCGCGGCGGCAGCTTTGGAGCACGGCGGTTCTAGTGGTTCCTGGTGCAGCTGCCGGCGTCTGGAGGGGGTTGCTCCGATGTGGTCCGGGGTGGCCGAGAGTGCAGAAAGACTGCCTTTTCGCAGGCACAGCGCGGCTTTTTAAAGCAGCAATGGCGCGAAAATCGAACAGACCCGCGAAAACTTTTAACCAACAATAAATGGAGATGCAGCTGATGTCACATGGTAGGGAATACCAACTGGCTAGTTTAAAGCAAACTTCTTTCTGAAACAGGAGAAGTTGCTAAGCCATCACAGTACCTAAAGGTCCAGTCAAACTTTTCATCCCCTTGTGATGTCTCCTGTGCAAACATACTCTAATGGATTATTCCTATTACAAAAAGCAATTTTCATAGTACGTGTTGACATGTGAATATACTCCAGTGGCAAAAACATAAAGACTGACATTAAATATCACTTTTTAGATGTTAACTTGAAAAACTGATGTATTAACTGAATGTATTAACTGAAGTATTAAACTGCATATCACACACTGCACGGTGCCTCCCTTGTTAACCAATCTGGGAAATATTGAGAAGTGTCATACAGCAAGGCCTATTAATTGAAATATGTGACATTTTTGCTGTTCCATATTACATAAAAAAATATTACTTCCAAATAATCTCCATGTTACAGGCATACATTTACTTATACAATATCCATTACGAACTTTTGTTATATGTTGGAGGGTTCTCCAGAGTGCTGAAGTTTTATGGAAAAAAATATAATATTGCCTTTTTTTTTCTGGCAGAAATGATTTATTAGCTGCAAAATGTTCAGAAGTAAAATAGTCTGAATCTGAAATGTAAATTGAGATCTGCACCTAGAGGTGAAAATACCAGGAGTATTTTACACCCAGTGTAAGTAAATGCCAGTAGGTCACTTGAAATGCAAGAAAACAAATATTACTTCAACTATGTGTTGTGTTGGGGAATATGCTTCTTGATGCAACTAATTCATTGTAAAGTAAAATAACTTGGCTCATATTGAGCTAACAATGTGGAGTTGTCGATCAACAAAGAGCGAGCTGATGTGTTAAACATTAGCAGACACATAAAAATGGCCCCAAGCAGATCCTAGAGGGGGGAAAAAGAAACTATCGATATTAGCATCATACTCCTGCCGGGGAAGGACTGCAGGCTCTGACAGCTGGCCATAACATACCCCCACTACCAGTACTCTGATGACACTGAGCTTAGAATTGAGAGATAGAGTGGAAAGATACAATCTGGACAAGTGGTGAAAACTAGATGGGGGAGAATATAAGAGAGTGAAAAAACTCATGAGTCAAAATAAAGACAGGAAAATAAATCACTTACTAATTACTGTCAGGCAAACCAGACTCAACTTGTAGAATTTAACTTAATTAAAAATGTTTAAATACTGATTTGGGTACTGTCAAACAGACAAGACAAACATTTGAACCCCTAGGGAAAACACATTTCCTCCCTCTTTCCCAGGTTCAGCTTCACTCCAGACACCTTCCCTCCTGCCTTCTGGGTCCCCACTCACCTTGTTACCACCTTGGGTTAACTCTCAGTCCCTTTGGTAAAGAAGGTAACAGATAGCAAAGGAAGCAGGATTAGGGCATAGCAGTTTATTTCTGCCTCTCCTTTTTTCTTACTCTTTTCTTCTGCTAAACCTTCTTTCTTGCTCCAGTATTGGTCTTCCATGGGCTACAGTCACTCAGGGGTGTTACCAGCTCTGCCACGGATCACCCCCTGTTGTTCTTGGCCTTATCGCTCCTTTGACTCAGTGTTTACTGCCCTTTCTTAAACATCTTTCCACAGAGGCACCACAGTCTTGTCCTAAAGGGCTTAGCTGTGCCCTGCAATGGGACCAATTGAGCCAGCTAGAACCACCTGTGTCTGGCACAGGGTAGTCCCAGCCTCTCCTCACAGACACCATCTCTGCAACGCCTCACCAAAACCTTGTCATTTACACCCAGTGCAAAGGGAATAGTTTTACACCCATGAATGCTGAAGTATTTTCTATACTGAGCTGCTACAGTAAGACATGGAACTTGACTGTCACATTTCAGGTGAAGGTCTGGGCTGTAATAATTTTCTCCCTTTACAGAACTCAGCTGGAAATTTTGCAAAGATAATGACTCAGAACCAAAAAGGAAACTGGGGACAGGGTGCCTAAGTTTTGTCAAAATACTTTACTAGTGCACTCTCAAAAGGAATTTATGTGTTTTGGAGAGGCTCTGGTTTGATACAAGTCCTGTATGAATATTTGTACTTTTGGCAAGATGCTGCAGAATATCTACATATCATTTGTCATGTATGTCAGATGTGGGTGGTTCCCAGCTTGCCATCTTTCAAATTGAATCGCACTACAAACTTAAAGGTACCACATTTAAATTTTGGTCCCTCATAACCTGGGAAACACCCTGGAATACTATGCTTTGCCTGTGTCACTCTGGTGAGGATAGTGACAGTTTTTGCACTTTGTCAGTGTTGGAGGTATTTCATCTTAGATCTGATGGCAGTGGAGATCCAGTTCTGACATTACTTTGGGATTACAGCAATAGCAACAATAATTAGATAGGGGTTACAATTTGGTTAAAAGCTATTTTGAAATCCTGGTTTTAAGTACCTTGGAAGCACTTAACTAAGAATTTCTGAGTAAAGAACTGGAAGACATTAGAAGTTGAGTATCACTTTTGTTTGCATAGAAAAGAAGTAATTCTTTGCCCAGAAACTTAAAAGAAAGGAATTTGCTGTAAAAGTTTTGTTGTATTTTCTTGTCATTGGAGTTGTGTAGCATGCAAAATCACTGCTGTCTACCTAGATATTAATTTAGGAATCAGTCTAAAATTTATATATAATGCAAACAAAGGTTTTTCAAATACTGGTGAAAAAAAAGCTGCACAGTTCTTTTCAAGCAGGCAGAACTGTTGGAAATACTAAATAATGCATATTCTGAAAATCAGTTGACATCTGAATCTGTATTTTAAATGAAATAGAAACGCTTTCATAAATGTCCCAGCTAAATATAAGTAATTAGTTTCCATAAAACCAAATTATTTCTTAATGGAGGCATTGCTGTAGCCATGACTGTACTGGTTGCTTTAGCTAATGTGACATTGAGTTCAAGGCTTACAAAGTCAACATAACACTTAGGACATTGCGCTTACTTAGTCAGATTGTTTGAATTACCTGCTTCAGAAGTAGCTAAGTCAAGATTTATTAGACAATTTCAACAAAGCATACAGAAATATCTCTAAGTACTGCTTGCAAGTTTAAACATCAAGAGCAGAAATAAATGCTTCCACAGATGCTATCTTCACTTGAGGAAATTTTTAAATATCTTTTCTTAGCTTTCTGATATAAATAATGTCCTTGTGTGCTTTCATACAATATTGATGAAGGGTTTTTTAACTTACGCTAAACTGTTTTTTGGCTTCTATGTTGCTGAACCTCTTTTTTCTTTCAGTCAGTGGCTAGTGTACTTTATACATTAGCTTTCTGTATATGAGTTATTGTACTTGATGTTGAAACACTGTGCCATTAATATAGTATAGAGAGACTGAGTGGTCCTTGATTTTATTGCTGTATAGCTGGTTTATGGGAAAATGAGAAAAGCTTTTTCTAGGCTCTCTCCTACTTCAAAATACAATAAATATTGTTACATTCTTTATAACATTGCTTTTGTATTTATTGTTTCTATCTTGTGAATTAAAATATTCTTTAAAGACTGTAAGACAAGTGGATGAAAACAAAGGAATGAATATAAAAGAGCTAAAGCGTTATACTGAGAATTTTCATCAAAGCTCTTGCTTGGTATGTGTTCTTCTTTTAGATCTTGAATAACAAAGAGGACTTTAATCCAGTCAGTGGCCTCACACATTATACATATGACAATAAAATACTCTGGACTTGCTTCAAGAATAGAAACTACCCTGAAGTATTAAAACTGTCCAAAACTTAATGGCAAAACCTTAGTAAAGTAGAACATTTCAACAGGTAGAGCTATAATGTTAGTGGAAATTGAAATGAAAATGCTACTATTACTACTACTAGTACTATGATGACTACTACTTCTACTACTACTACTGAGTGATAAATTAAGAAAATATTTTTAGATGCTTTAATACAGGCAATATAGTCTTCTGCAAAGATAATAAACTGGCTTTTTGAAACCTCAGACAAATGTGCAGGCTGAACACTCATTTTATGCTTGCTGTTTCTGACATAGATGAGATAGTCTGGATGGTTTTGTTTTATTTTTTCACGTGGACAGTCCAGTTGCAACTTTTCATAAGCAGAAGGCCTAGTATCAAATATATGGTTCCTGAAGGTCCCAGATGTGCTATGTTGTCTGGTCTGTCAGCTGAAATTACACTGTATTAATTGAATGCACACTGATTATATATCAAATTCATACTGGACAACTAGATCTAAAAACACTCTGTGGGAAGAACTGGGAACTATAGAAACCAATGAGCAAGATTTATAGGTATTAAAAATACCACGGTGGACAACTTCCATTAAAGTATCTTGAACCACTTTAAATCAACAAAAAGGGCTAAAGTAGACCCGCTGTCCCTGCTAGTGAAGACGTTCGGTCTTACATAAAATACTTTAAAAATTACAAAAGGAAAAATTTACTAGCAAACTGCCTCCTTTTCCCAAGTGATTAATCTTTATTAACTGTTATGAGTCCAATTAATATTTACTGGAAGTGAAAAAGGCAAAATAATAGTGATAAACTGTTCTTGCCAATTTACCTGTTCTCTGCCATCTAGAATATTAAGGTATGCAGTGTAAGCAAGAATTCAGAGCCTTTTTTTGTGTTGAAAATATCCAGTCTGGATACTGCACCTTATTTACTGTATCAGTAAATCCTGGGCTCTTACTCGAAGGAGAGCACTTAATCTTTCACTTTCATGTGAAAGAATTAGGTTTGTGTTTATCACTCATGGGAGCTTTCTCTTTTGCCAGTACAATATACCACATTAAAAAAGATATATTGTTTTATGTCACCCCCTCTGTCATTCACACAACACAGGTATGACAACCACACTATCTGTTTACTCAGAAAAAATAAACTGCGGAACAATTTTAGTGATATCTTCATTGCATCTGTATGCAATGAATAAAGCCTTGACATTGGACCAGCCAGGTTTCCACAGATTAATAGCAAATATTCCATGATCCAGCTGTGATCTGATTAATGCTCCACAAAAATATCAGTTCTTGGGACAAAATTTAGGAGGTCAGTATTGAGCAAGTCACCATCATCATGGTAACTGGGTTGTTTATGTCTAAAAATGACTCTCTGTGGCTCAGACTGTTGGCAATCTGACACTGCTGAACAATATATTTTAACACAAGGTTTAAGACTACACAGAATTAAATTATATGGACTCCAAACCAGTGATGTATATCACTCTCTTCTCCATCCCCATGTGTACTGTTGGTATTTTGCTTGGTGGAACAAAGGGATTCAAAGGAAATATCTTAACGTTGTTATAAATTACACCTCGGATTTCAGGGAAAATTTTTATTCCAAAACCATGTTTCTGTCCAAAATCTGATACTTATTATTGTGCATTATGATCTAGACACAAGAGATAATATGAGAATATCAGGTGCAATGTACTAGACATTTTTGTCTGTAATCCATTTGAATTAAGTCTGTGTGGCCAGAACACAAAGCCCATCTGTTTAATATATCTTTCCCACAAACAAACAAACAAATAGAAAATTCCATACTCCTGTTTGGAAAAGGGGAAAATTCAGCCCAACAGTAAGCCATCTGTTAGAATTTATATAAGCTATGTGAGACACACTTGGAGGTCACTGTGAGGCTCACAGAAGAAACAAGCAGGCAAAGCAAACAAAACCAACACAAAATCAAAACTTATGCCATCATTATGTCTTTTTCTCCCTTTGATTTCCAACACTGGCAGAGCATTTTTGTCCTGCCTGCTGCATAAAGGAAAGCATAGTCTCTAGCTGTCTTCTGCAGTTTAGTTTGTAGACTAGATTATAATTTTTATGGACCTTCAGTTTGCTCTAATCCATTCTGATTAATAAAATTTCACAGTTTATTTCACACCCTTTGGACTACAACATATGAAAAAAAGTCAAGATAAACTTAGGATAAAGCAAAAGGCTTTTAGGTAATAACACTAACACTGTAGAGCCAAAATTAAGGTAATAAAGGACTTTAGGCCAGAGTAACCCTTAGGAGAACTTCCATCCTGGAATGGGCAAGCAGAGCTTCTGACCATTAACTGGGGTATTGTCAGGAGTTAATACTCAGGTAGCAGGTATCTTCTGGAATTTTACTGCTTTTATTAAAATACTTCCAAGAGAATCAGTGACTTAGTAGTGACTAACATGGCCTAGTACCACATTCTTAAGGAAGATGCAAACTCAGAAATTCTGACTAGATTTTGTATGAAGTTCATAGTTTAAAAAACTTTGGTGTCTAATTCCAGACTACATGCTTTTCTAACTCTCAGCTTTTGTGACTTTTAAGGTTCTTCCAATATCCAAGCCCATTTTAGTCTTGACCTATTGTGAGTAATGATTTCCAGATTTAGCTCTATTTACATAAGAATTCTAAAGGTTATTGTCTTGGAGACAGTCACATGAATGACATTAAGTAACCTAAGAGTTTCTGAAGCAGCATTTTAAGTGATACAGTCATAAGAATTAACTGTGTATTCATAGTCTTAATTTCTTTGACTGAAAAAATAAAATGTGGTGGAACCAATAGAATCGTATCCCTCTCTTTTCCCTGATGCCGCTAAAAAAACACTATCTTTTTCTCATTTAGTTTTTGCTCTTACAATGAAGACTATTTCATGGGAGTTTATCACTCAACATCTGCAACTGTAGCTGCAAACCCAAATGCCACCTCTCTTTACTCTTCACACCACACTTACTTCCCACTTCTCCAATCTGTCTAAATTTCATAGCCAAATTTCCTCCTCCTCTCATCTCAATTAATTATTTTTTATCTGTAATCCTCCTTTTTCAGCAACAAATTTAGGTTTCCTTTTCCCACATGCCAACACCTCCGTCATTCCAGTTCTCCGGCATTTCACTTTTGGCCCTAACGTATTTTCATTTCCTGTCCTATTTGTTCTACTGTGAGCAGCCACAGATTTGCATAGTAGTCCTAACCTACTTCTCAAAATTTCCCACTTTGAGCAGCTTTTCTTGTTCTGTTTTTCTTCCTTACACACAGTTTTAAATAGTTGCCTTTTCAAAGCATCTTTTTTTTATCATTATTATTTTCTGTTCAGGTGGGACTTTTTCTTCCAGTGCTGTTGTCTCTAATTTAAGTTTACATCTTCTCACTGTGTTTGCGTAGAGGTAGAATAATTTAAATTAAATTACAGCTGATAACAGGTAAATCTCCATGGTCTCCAATGTACACACATCATGTAAATGTACTGTCTCTCTGTAGCGCTGTTCTAAACATTGTTCTCTTGTAACATACTGCCTGTAGAATCCAGATTTTTTATTTTCATGCTGATTTCTATGGTGTCTACATAACAGTGACACACATTTAGGAATAATGTTAAGCTTTGTTTGAATGCCAGAACTTTATTTTGACATCAGTGACATATTTAGAAAAGAAATTAAGTTTGTCATTATCATTATAGGCATTTTCCTAAAATGCGGTACTTATTGCAAGGTCCAAGTGTAACCGTTAGCATGCTAATTGAAGTAACCACTATTTTCTCTTTTGGCTTAGTATCTCTGCATAATCCATTCCTTTGAAGATGTAATGAACTATATACCTTCTACTTTGTCATGTAGTCTGATGGAGTTTTTTCCCCACAAAGTACACATTCAAATGTCAAAACAATAATTTTTTTTCACTTAATATTTAATTCAACTCATTTTCATCACTTTATCTTTTAACATTGTAAAAATATTTTACTGGCTTAAAAAGCAAAATGTAGAATTTTAGTTTGATAAAAGCCATTTTAAATCAGAATGTAGACCATTTAAATCAAGAAAATCCCACAAATGCTCTGTATTTTCTGACCTAAACATAACGACTCTCTTCACATTTTTAATGTCATTTCCTTTTTCTCTTTTATGTCCTTCTTTTGTTTCTATTGACCATATTAGTATGTGTAGACTTTGTCTCACACAAATTAGCACCCTAGGCAGGTATGATTTGGTTCCTAGTGATCTGGAAGAGCTATGAGGAAGCTGACTAGCACAGTAGGAAGTGCTTATTGGAACAGGTTTTGCTGGTCTTGTTTTCACTGGAAGTGAAAAGTTAATGTAGCATCAACCAGTTATGATGTTAACAACTGCATGGTTGACTGCATAAAGGCTGTTATACTGGGAAGTGCAGAAAATGTCCACAAAACATGGAACATCTCCAGTTCTTCAGTAAGTTCTCCCAATAATTATACTTTATCTTTCACTACATGTCTGTGTCTTCAAAGGTTCTGCTTTAGTACTGCTCTTCACCCACCAACAAAGGAAGAGCTCTGTGACTCAGTAGCACACCAGAACCCCACCTACCCATTCCAAGAAATAGCATACTCTGATACGTAGAGAATTGAACAGATGCGTATTGAACTAAGATGTAGATCTTTTTGTTAGTCTGGTCTTTGTGAATTTTATTGAGAAAGGTTTTTAAGTTGTATTTTGAATTACATGAGAAACTAAATTTGATCATGCTCAGCATTATGCTCAGTTGAAATATCTGCAAGAATTAAAACTGAGATACTTGTGGTAATGTATCTCATTCAGTAAGTTTAGCAGAAAGGATAAAAATTTTGCATAACTCAGGAGATTCAGAGGCTTGCTGGTTGCTCATTCCTTTAGCTATCAGATTTTGAAGTGTAGAAGAAATGTTTGTTTTCCACTTTCTTCTTTAAAACCACTTTCTTCTGACAAACCCATACTACACAAAGAAGGTTTTTGTAGGTAATATTATGAGAAGTATCTGCAAAATATACTGCAAATGGCAAACTTGGTTTATAGGATTGGTTGGCATTTTTATATTCACTAAGTCTTAGTTTTACTAGACATGCAATCTTTCTAACATATAAAAGCCTGCAGAGGTGTCTGAGGGTATATATCAACACTAAGTAGCTGTAACACTTTATGATACTATAAATGTAAAAGCAGTACTATTACATTTGATGAGAGTTACTTGCTCCTGTGCAGCAATGACTACACAAGAATTAAATAACTTTGAGTGAATGAACAGAGTGGATGTGCAACAAACCACACTAAAATGGATTTATTCTGTGAAAGTGAAAAATGAATGCCTGAGGACTCTTTTTCTTTACTTTTCTTATATTAAGTAGCTCCACACTACTGAGCTTTAATAACATCTGCCCTAGGCCTTGTTTCATGTGACATGGTCTGTATCAGGTACCTTGCAGTGAGTGAGAGAATTCAGTGTAAGTAAAGATGATAAGATCTTGGCATAAGTTTTTTTAAGGCTATTTAACATCCCTGAGAAGACCTAGATCTTCTGTGTAGTAGTTGTGTGTACTTTGTCCAAGTATACAATATAGATTGAATTAATATCCAATCAAATTTTCAAAACCCTTAATCTCCACAGTTAGCTTCATATCTATATTATATACCGGGTCATATCACTTTAGACTGAACAAACTCTGTAGGCAATGTATTTGAAATTCCTACATCTCTTCCATGAGATCTCTGTCTAAGATCATACCAAAATTTGACTGCTTCTCTGAAACACCTCTGGAAACAGTATTTTCTTTTTAAGTAGGACCCTCCAAGAAAAGCGTCCTGACATAATTTTAACCTGTAAACCATTCCACAACTCCATGCTGACACTTGATCTAGTGCATATCCTCCTGTTCCAAAGCCTGAAACTTTATTTCCTAGCCAAATAAAAAAAAAAAAAAAAAAAAAAAAAAAAAAAAAAAAAAAAAAAAAAAAAAAAAAAAAAAAAAAAAAAAAAAAAAAACAAACAAACCCAAAACAAAAAACCTCCAAGAAAAGCGTCCTGACATAATTTTAACCTGTAAACCATTCCACAACTCCATGCTGACACTTGATCTAGTGCATATCCTCCTGTTCCAAAGCCTGAAATTTTATTTCCTAGCCAAATAAAAAAAAAAAAAACAAACAAACCCAAAACAAAAAACCTAACAACAACAACAACAACAAAAAAAACCATCCCCAAAAAAACCACCTGACTTTCTCTTGGTTAAACTTAAATTAGGCCTGTACCTTTCCTATGACCAACTCATAATTGTAAACTGAATAATTTCTCCAAAATTAACTGAAATACTGACTTTGTGGACTTGATTATCATATCTTTTCAGTCTCTTCCCAGAGCTGTGTCCATTAACTTGACTACACTTCCCCCAAAAATTGAAGAATCATAAGTCAAAGAAATTATCTGCCAATAGTATTTGCGCATGTAGAGAGACGGTCAAGTCATTACATGCTATCTTGTGTTTACAGATAATTTGTTGTCCACCAAATACCAACTTTCACTTTTAGACTAATTATTCAGATTACTGAGTACAGTAGGTCTATAGACTTTTCAAATCCTCTAAATAAATATGTCTTTAAAAGGTTTTTTACTTTTTTCATGTACGCCTCTGGTTTTTTGTTTTGTTTTGTTTTGTTTTGTTTTAAATCTCTTTTCAGTTCTTGCGTGCATTAGTGTTAATTTGATTTAAGGCCTCTACAAATTGCCAGAGGAACTATTCTTTTCCAGACAAATATTCTTGCATTGTTTTTCACATATTACGTAAAACACAGGTAAATGTGTTGTTATCTTAATAACAATCACTATTTCCTAAAATACTAACTGCTTGATTTTCATGTACTAGGGCACTGTAGGAAAGACATAAACATGACTTGTCTACTTCACGTTTTTCCTTCAGGACCACATGAACTTGACTCTACAGGTCCGCCAATTTTGTAGCTATGCTGCTAATGCGCACCAAAGATGTTCACACAAAAGTCAGCCATGCTGTACAGATTGTCATAAAAATTGTCTCTATGATCTCTACTTGAGCCCACAGTAGTATAATTTATTCCATCCAGAGGTGCTGTAGATACCAGAGAGTAGTTACACTTCATTAACTGTGAAAAAGTCCAGGAACTTTTTGGTCTGATTTTCCTCTTATCTTACTAATGGTAGTTTAACGTCCCTCTTGGTATTCCAGCATAAGGAATTTTCTTCCTGATATTTCTCTTGTTCAGTTGTAATTCTTGAACACTTTGTATTACCTTGATGTGATTCTATTCTGCTCTGATTTTTTTGTTGCACTGTCTCTCAGTTATGTGATACATGGTTTTAATAACATTCCACTAGCATCATTTTGAATTTCTGTTATTTAAAACATGAACTGATATAATTCCAAATTTATCTTTTTTTATTTCTTGTATTCCTAATATCCATTCAAAATTCTGTGCTTAGTATCATCTTCCTCACTTGTTACTTTGGTCTTCAAACCAATGGCTCCTCATTTTCTACCTCAATGAATTCCAGCTTTATGGTTTAAACATTGAAATTACTCATAACTTTGTTCTTTTCAAATTATCATTTTTCTGTCTATTGTGTTATATCCCAAAAATTTGTTCTGTCAGTGATACTACCTGTAAACTGAACTTTTCACAACACTTTCTTTAAACTTTCTTAAACATCAAATCTAATCTCTGTCCCTAATTCCCTCTCTTGTGCTGTGTGTATGAATAAATTTTCTTCATATCAAGCAAAAATAATCACTTCTGCTAAAAGGACTATAAATGTAAAACCAACAGATAGTAAATGTGGCCTGCTAACTATAGTTAATCTAACTAACATGCAAAACAAGTGCCTTCACTCTGACAACAGAAAAAGTAGTACACCTGGAAACTGCAGTGTACACAGTATATTTATATAGCAGCTCTTGTGTGCTACTATCGATTTGATAAATAAATCAGGATACTGCAAATGCAAATGAGTCACCTGTCACAGTAACTAGTGGTAAAGCGGGTGTTCCAGACTTCTTCAGTATAGAGTAAGAAACAGCTTGACTCAGCAATACCTCCTTTATAGACTGAGCACTGGCACAGGTTGCCCAAAGAGGTTGTGGAATCTCCATCCTTGGAGATACTCAAAAGCCATCTTGACATGGTCCAGGGAAACTGGATGTAGGTGGCCCTTCTTGAGCAGCAGGTTCAGACCATGTGAGCTCCAAAAGTCCCTTCCACCCACAACCATTCTGTGATTCTATGGGTGGGCACACACACCAAGGAAGGACACATAAGTATGTAGACAGAGACTGATTAAAATATGGAAATAAGTGACATAGTGTCTTGTCCTAATCAAATATATTTTAAATTCCTCAGTTTTCGAATTCTGAAGTCTTTTGGAGGACTCCTCTGATGCCTGTGGGTTGAATGTGCCTTGTTGACAAGATCTGATGGGCCCATTTCTTTTTACTAGTGATAGCAGGACAGAGGTAGAAAAAATACCTGAACTTTACACAGCTGAATTTAAAGCAGACAAATCACACCTGATGTATTTAAATTATCTAAGCTTCTTCACTTTGTCTTGTCAGAAGCTGTGTCATTCTAAACAGGAGGAAATGTATATACAAAGCCCAGTTGCTCTCACCATAGCCTTGATGACTGAAAGAACAGTTTTACTTCCAGTAACATGGAGGAAATATTTGCAGGATAACATCAGTACTAAGTGCTAAAGTAAAACCAGCAAACAGTTATGTCCTTGTCCTGTTGATTGGTGGAGAAGTCAGAGCTTCCAACACTTTCTTTGCTTTAGAGCAAATATGCACGATATGACAATAATTGACAGTTCTTAAAGGAGCATGAGGTAAATGAGAATATTAATGTTATTTGAATAGGTAATGGATAAAATAATCTAGAGAAGATGAACAACTGAATGTTCAAAAGCTAAAAGAATGCACAATGCATAAGTGAGGGGTTTTTCTCGCTGCTTTATTCTGGATCCCATTAATTTCAAATTAATTAAGTGTTTGAGGCTTTAGAGTGCTGGTACACTTGTTGTTTCTAACTAGGTCACCAATTTCAGATGGAATCTAAAGAATATGTTGTTTCTTTAGTGTGATTCAGTGTGATTTCTATTGGTCAGTTTAATAATTTGTAATTAACACTATGTATTAATGTACAGTATGAAATGTCACTGTAATAGCAGGCCAAATTTCACTTACTTTTCCTGCATGACCAGTATTATGGGTGCAATTAAGGTTACCTTCTGTTATTTGGCGGAGTTATTTATATTTTCCTTTTTTTCTCCTGTCCTTTCTTGTTCATATCATCTTTTTTTTTTGTCTTAAAACACTTTTAATTGCCAAAGTTGTTTGTCGGGTCCACAGTGAATTAAAAACCTGAAAAGGAAACCTAATTCAGCTATTGTGCAAGTTTTCCAAACAAAATGAAGTACATCATCTGGCTTCCATATAGTCAGATTAGAGTACAGACATATCAATAATTTCACATCTAGATGGATGTTATCAACAGAATTGTTAAAAATTAAAGTGTGGATAAAGGAGGAATCTTCAAATTCAAAGACAGATAGCTACCTAATCAGAGAAGTTAGGTACAAGGAATGGCTTTTTATTTAAACCAAAGGGATGATCTAGATTACCTCTTGTGCTTGATTCTGCACCTTCAAGAAAGGTCTGACTTCCATCTTCTTCACACCTTCTCATTAGGTAGAGGCAGGCAGCAATGAAGTCACCCCATAACTTTGTCATTCTCAGGCTGAACTGCTCCAGTTCTCTCAGCCTCTTCTCTTTGTGTTAGGTGCTCCAGGACCAGCTTGGTGACCTTCTGCTGAACAGTATTCAGTATGTCCATTTCTTTCTCATACTGAGAAGCTGTGAGAGACCAAATGCGCGGTATGTCTCAAACATTCATTGTGTGAAAAGGGTGAATGGAAACTATCCACAGCTACTGGATGTAGCTGGGAGGGAAGGAACTGGGTTATGGGATCTCACAAAGGCTGAGTGGCCCTGCCCTGCGACCTACCACCTTACCTGGGTGCCACCTATCACGACCTGGTGTTACATCACCCCAAGTCTCACCACAGGCCTCCTCCTATCCCATATGATGGGCTGCCATTAGGTAGTCTACAACAGGTGACTCCAACACAGTACCATTGGAAAAGAAACCTTGATGACTCTCTATTGCCTGGACCAATGCAGAAACCAGAGCCGGTGACCTCCAACCTTTTTTTCTCTCTATCCTTCTATCTTTCTCTCTTCTTATTCTCCTTTTCCATATATACATGTTGTTACACATTTAGCTTATAAGGCTGGGTGGTTGTACCAGTTCATAAGCTTAATTTGCCGACTAGACTTCACACCTTATACTGGAGTTTCTCAGTAATAAAAAGAGTTTTATGGACCTGGAGTGTTGCTACTCATTATCCACGCTGTATGAACCTAAGCCTCCCTCTTCACAGTTAGTGTTTGGGGTGGGACAGAAGCCTGACACTGGACACAGTACCCCAGCTGTTGTCTCAGATGTGGTCTCACCAGTTCTCAGTAGAGGGGAATGATCATCTCCCTCAACCTGTGACTACACTTCTCCTAATGCTACCTGGTATATGGTTGGTCTTCTTTGCAGCCAAGGATGAATAGCTGAAGTACTTTCTGAAAAAAGCAGACAAAATATTGTCTCCCACACAAACAAGAAGCTAACATTCTGCCTACCTAACTTACATTATTTTACATCTTTCCGTCCTGTTTTCTGATAATAGTGGGGTCTCATCCACCTACTAGTGGTGTTCGAAGTCTTACTATCAACTTCAGTAGGAACTAAACATAAAGAAAATATGTAGGTCTGTGTTTGATAACATTCAACAAAGACAAGAAAATTCTGGCTGAAATGTATTAGCGTGACTTGTGGGCAAAATTACCACTGTGAGATGTGATCACACCCCAAGTAGAAAAGATAGGTGGGTTTGAATGGTGAAATAGCTGATTAAAATGTACAATGAGTAAGTTAAAAAGTAAGCAAACCCATACTTTAACAAGTTTTGATGATTAATTAATGTATTTATACATTTATTGCTACTTTTGTTTCATATCATTGCTTCATAACATCCCAGTCTGGAAGATCTAACAGAAGGAGTTTGTTTTGTTTTGTTTTGTTTTAAATAAGCTTTGCTTCATGAAATAAAAGTAGACAGGCAGGAGCAGCAGAGAGATCTGACACTGAGACCACCTTTCTACTGGAAAGATCTTTGAAAGAAAAACTGATAATTAATATGCAATATATTTCACTTTTTGGAGCCTCATCATTCTGAAATTATATAGGTACTCTGGAATCAGAGATGCAAGCACCTAATTACAGCAGGATAACCATGAGAAGATAAGTGTCTATTTCTCCTTAAATCCATATGTATTTTGATAAATCAAAAAGTCCTTGTTTAGACAGCAAAGAAAGATTGTCACCATATGCCAGCCAACAGATATTATTCAAAATATAGTATGAATGTTGGTATTTGCAATATTGGTCAAGTAGCCAAGGTTTTAAGCAGGCAATTTATTTTAAAGATCCTATTTAAAATAATGATTTTAATAACTTAGATTCCGATGGGGAAATAATGCATTGTTCTGAGGTAGTTGACAAAGATCCCCAGATCATCACTGCAAAGAGGAAGTTGCTTCTGAAGATCCAGAGAACTGAATTCACAGAATCCACCTGAACTGAATAATGCACATCTCGTTTGCCTGCTCTCTTTTTGTCTTCCCACATCACACAGTTCAAAAGAAAGAGTGGAAATGCCATAATCCAGACTAATGCATGCTTTATGCCAAGGAGTGGGCACCTGTGTCACTTGTTCCTTGGGGAAATGCTGTAATTTCTAGTTTCCTGTGCAATTTATCATGCATGGACATTTTCAATGCTGGGAACACTATCTGTACTCCTGAATTTTTTTAGGAGATGTGATGGGTTTTAATTATCCTTCCTGTGTTGGAGCAGACAGGCAGACTCCAGGAGCTCTCCTGCTACCTCCGTTCAGGTGCTTGCACACAAAGGCAGGGCTCCGGACCCCTGTGGAGAGGGTGCCTGCAAGTCTGAGTCTTGTCGAAAACTCATTTAGATCCCATCTCTGATAACTGACCACAATGCACGTCTATCTACTATGTAAACGGGAGTCTTGTCGAAGAGACGGCACAAGCACAAGCACCAGCACCAGCAGCACCAGCGGCACCAGCAGCAACGAGCAACAGGCACGAACAACAAGCACAAGGCGTGAAGGCCGCAAGCTGCAGAAGCAGCAGAAAACTGTCTCTTCTCGGAGACAAGCTAAGGCAGAGAAAGGGATCTCGCTCTGTTCTAAGACGTTAGAACAGGGGCTACGAAATATTGGAGTTGGGACGCCGACGACAATATTTTGGTAAGAAATTGCGTTTCTGTAAGCGAGAGATTCCTCTATTAGATAGTGGAGATAAAGCTATTGTGAATGGTCTCCCTAGATTGTTGGTAAATAGTTCTCAATTTGCATTGGCAAAGAGAAGGTATTCGGATTTAAATCGGGAGCTGATTTACTTGCGAAACCGGTTTTTCCCTCGTTTTAAGTTGTCAGTTACGTGTAAGGTATTGTTCTGTGTAAAAATTTCCTAACCAGACATCATTCGAACTTGTTTAAGGGAACCTAATAAAACCCGTATTATTTTTATAATTGTCTGCGGGGTATATTCGTAACAGGAGAACCTAAGTGTGTTCTGATACTGACAGCAATAAAGTTGTAGGCAGCAGGTAGATGATCATTATCATTTCAGAACAAGTGTTTCTAACCAGTTGTGAGCTTCAGTTTATATACCCACAGAATCTGAGGCTTGTAAGTGATGTTCTTAATAGATTAAAGAATCTGTAATGGCTATTCAGCAATAAAGACATAAAAGAGTTCTTGCAGAGTTGTTGGTGTAATTTCCTATCCTTAATTACAGTCGTATCCAGGTGTACTGAGTCTGTTTTAATGAGTTTTACAGTTAATAATTCTTAAGGTTCAGATTTTTTAAGAGTTTTATATTGTTAAACTCTAGCGCACTCTATCTATTCCTATCTGTACCTTAAATTCTACACTAGTTTTTACATCAACTGGCGGACTGTATTAGCTCTTGAACCCAATAGTCCTGATGTGGTTTCCAGTAACACTCATGTTCATGCACTTTCACCACTGTAACTTCTTTCACAGTGTCCTGGGTTCAACATGGAG